>NW_015151288.1:366050-370630 GCF_000732505.1 Cyprinodon variegatus | reverse complement strand
CTGATCTGTAATGCTGCTGCGGTCATTCCGAAGAAGGGGAATTTGGAGCAACATTTTCTCACGGTTCACAAGAAGTATGCTAGTGACTTCCTCGCGAAATCAGCTCTATGGACCGAGAAGGTTTCTGAACTGAAGAGACAACTAGCATCAAAGCAGGCAGTGTTTACGAGACCCGTCAACAAGAGTAAAGCTGCCAAGGTAGCGTCTTACCAAGGCAGTAGAGTTTTGGCAAAGTGAAAAAAAATGGTTTAAAAATGGCAAAGTTTTCAAGGAAGCTCTTTTGGAAGCTGCAGACACGCTTTTTGCTGACTCCAAAAACAAGGAGATCATGTCCTCTATTGAAGATATGCAGCTATCCAGGAACACCATTACAAGGCGGTGCGAGACCATGTCAATGGATATAGAACAGCAGCTGAGAAATGACATTGACACCTGCCTTTGTTTTTCTTTGCAATTTCACGAGTTGACTGATGCTGTGGCGCAGTCGTGTGTTTTCATTTGCATGTTTTTTGTTTACATGACGGCAAAAGAGGAGCTTCTGACCATTTCACCTTTGAAAGGGCATACAAGAAGGTCGGATATTTTTGAGGGTCAGATATTTTTGACACTTTTATAGTTCGTCAGCAAGTCGCATCTACCTCTATTCAAAATGACGTCTTTCGCAACTGATGGGGCTCAGTCTATGGTTGGGCGCACTGCTGGATTCGTTGCTCTGTTCAAGCTGTCAGGAATTTTTCCCGGATTTTTTGAGCTACCAATGCATCATACATCAACAACAGCTGTGACCTGAGAAGTTCATCAACAACTCGGGTGTGACCTGAGAAGTTCATCAACAACTCAGGTGTGACCTGAGGAGTTTTCCACAGATGGAGGCAGAGCTCCGCCGTCAGGGCGGGGAAGTGTGGAGCTGACAGATGCTAATGCGCAACAAATTCAAAGCATTCTATCAGAGTTTGAGCGCCGGTTTGGAGAACAAAATTCTTACTCTCACAAATGATATTGAGCTAAAAGAAAGAGCAACATTTGGCATAAGTGGTGAATGTTGGATCCTGTTGCTGGAAGAGAAGTATCCAAGCCTCAGACAATGTGCACTGAATATGACTTCCCTTTTTGGATCAACATATTTGTGTGAGTCTGCCTTCTCACACATGAGAATCATCAAGTCGAAGGACAGAACATTGACCTATGACCACCTTGCGGCCATCTTAAGGCTGGCGCTCAGCTCCTACTGCCCGGATTATGAGAAGCTCGCTGACTCCTCCCAGTGCCAGAAGACTCACTAAGGTAGAGAAGTGTTCTTTTTAATAATATTATTATTATTATCTTGAATTAGACCTATTCTTATTCATGTATTGCACTTTGAGGAGTACGTTACATCTTCACATCCACATAGTATTTTCCTATTTTATCTGTTTTCCAGTTGAATTTTAATCCTTCTGCTGGTTTCTCTGCCAATGCCAATGGTCAGTGAAGTTTATCACTCTGAAATAGCTGCTTTGAAGTTATCTCTACTAGACTTTGTGTGTGTGTGTGGGGGGGGGGGTATCAGCTGGTGTTTTGTTTAGATTTGGATTTTTTGACTGCAAAGCCTTGGTGTGTTTGGTGTGGATGAGAGAGCGAGGGAGAGAGAGAGATGGAGTGAAGTTCTTATGAGACTAAGTTCTGTTTTGGCAACCCTTTTTTTCACACATTGATATTTTCCTCGATTGTTGGACTTACTGTTATTGCAAATAAAAAAAATAACTACATTTGAATTGCTCTCAGGGTTCCTCATTACTTGTTACTGCCCAGCCTTTGTGTTTGACCTGGTGGATCTCAGCATGAAATCAACTTCAAAAGTAGATCTTGGTTAAAAAGTTTGGGCACCGCTGCTCTATGACAATGAACACTCACTTCTGCATTCTATGACCCCTTTAAAGATAGTGATAGATGATAATACAGCTATGAAAGTGATATAATGTTTCAATGTAAACTACTTATATATACTAACATTAAAATATATTAAATATGTATTATTTATTTCAATAAACAGATACAATGCGACAAATGTGGCAAGTTGTTCCACTTGTGTCAGTGGGGAGCAAGGACATCGAAGACACCCATGAGAAAAATTGGAAATGTCTATTATGTGAATAAATGAAAGAGAAACTGGTTCTACAGAACTCTTTTTTAAGTCATTTTTATATGGAAAATTTAACATTTTTGCTCAAAAGCTTCCAGGTTATGTGATCAATGGACTCAAAATCAGTGTTGGATCATACTATTCCATCATCTTCAAAAGTTATGCCTTTTATTTTTTCCATTTCAAATCTTTAGTATCTCTTTTTATCAAATTTTATATGAAAATATCAGCACTTTTGCTCAACAGCTTCCAGGTCATGTGATGAATTGACTCAAACTTACTGTTGCATCATAGATTTCCTCTGGCTTCAAGAGTAACGCTTTTTTATTTTTGCATTTCAAGTCTCTTAATAGTTTTTATGTGTAGATATTGGCAGTTTTGCTGAATAGGTTCCAGGTTTTGTGATGGACTGACNCTTCTATTGCTTAACAAGTGAGCATAACAAAAACGTTTCTAGCCTTCAATAAACATGGCTAATGTAATAGGCCACTTCGAAATGACATAAAACTAACTAGAATATATTTTCACAATTGTTGGTTAATGTATTGTCTACTGTCACTTTTCATCATGTTTTTAGTGATTAGGAAAATATTTAACAAATAAAGATGGCAAAGTTTTCAAGGAAGCTTTTTTGGAAGCTGGAGACACGCTTTTTGCTGACTTCAAAAACAAGAAGTTCATGTCCTCTATTGAAGATATGCAGCTATCCAGGAACACCATTACAAGGGGGTGCGAGACCATGTCAGTGGATATAGAACAGCAGCTGAGAAATGACATTCACACCTGCCTTGTTTTTCTTAGCAATTTCATGAGTTGACTGATGCTGTGGATGTGGCGCAGTTGTGTGTTTTCATTCGCATGTTTTTTGGTTACATGATGGCAAAAGAGGAGCTTCTGACCATTTTACCTTTGAAAGGGCACACAAGAGGGTCGGATATTTTTGACACTTTTATAGTTCGTCAGCAAGTCGCATCTACCTCTCTTCAAAATGACGTCTATCACAACTGATGGGGCTCCGTCTATGGTTGGGCACACTGCTGGATTCGTTGCTCTGTGCAAGCTGTCAGGAATTTTTCCCGGATTTTTTGAGCTACCAATACATCATACATCAACAATAGCTGTGACCTGAGGAGTTTTCCATACATGGAGGCAGAGCTCCGCCGTCAGGGCGGGGAAGTGTGGAGCTGACAGATGCTAATGCGCAACAAATTCAAAGCATTCTATCAAAGTTTGAGCGCCGGTTTGGAGAACGAAATTCTTACTCTCTCAAATTATATTGAGCTAAAAGAGCAACATCTGGCATAAGTGGTGAATTTTGGATCCTGTTGCTGGAAGAGAAGTATCCAAGTCTCAGACAATGTGCGCTGAATATGACTTCCCTTTTTGGATCAACATATTTGTGTGAGTCTGCCTTTTCACACATGAGAATCATCAAGTCGAAGGACAGAACATTGACCTATGACCACCTTGCGGCCAGCTTAAGGATGGCGCTCAGCTCCTACTGCCCGGATTATGAGAAGCTCGCTGACTCCTTCCAGTGCCAGAAGACTCACTAAGGTAGAGAAGTGTTCTTTTTTAATAATATTTTTATTCTTATCTTGAATTAGATATATTCTTATTCATGTATTGTACTTTGAGGAGTAATTTACATCTTCACATCCACATAGTTTTTACTTAGTATTTTCCTATTTTTATCTGTTTTCCGGTTGAATTTTAATCCTTCTGCTGGTTTCTCTGCCAATGCCAATGCTCAGTGAAGTTTATCACTGAAATAGTGGACATATCTTCTCCTCCTTCCTGCTTTGAAGTAGAGACTGAAACGGGAGTGGATTTTCACTCCTGTCCCGTCCCACTCCCACAGAAAAAATTTGTGTCCCATCCCGATCCCGGGCAATAGTAGAAATCTAAATCCTGTTCCGTCCCACTCCTGGTGAAATTACTCCCACTCCCATCCCTCTCCCATTCAGAATGACTCCCGCTCCTGCACCACTCCCATTCACCTTGCGTTGCAAATCAAACTTTTCGAAGTCAAGTTCGCCACTAACCTCCATTGTTGTTTTTGAGCACGGGTGAAAAACTCAGAGCGGAAGCACTGTTGGTTTTTGGGTCTCGTAGTTTTTTTTGACAAGCATTATAGTGTAGGTGTCAAGGGAAAAAAACTACAAAATGGCGGCGCCAGTACTGGATTTTTTTTCTTTCTATTTTATTTTATTTTTTTGGCATCGATCCTAGTTTTTTTTTAGTTACTATCGGCTTGCACCCGCTCCCGTCTGCTGTAATGTTTAATCCTGTACCGTCCCAATCACGTGATCGTTACTAATACTGACTCCCATTCCACGGGAATCCCGTGACCCGTGGGATTCCCAAAAAAATGTCATTCTCTACTAGACTTTGTGTGTGTGGGGGGGCTCTCATAAGCAGAGAGGGTGGGCGGTGTGTGTATCAGTTGGTGTTTTAT
>NW_015151288.1:364495-365646 GCF_000732505.1 Cyprinodon variegatus | reverse complement strand
TAAATCCGCCCCTGTTTTCAGGCTTATGTTAACTGTAATGACTTATCTTGGACAGGCTGCTATGTAAACAGGCCTTTAGTCCTTCGTTTAGCTATGCTGCTTTTTTTTACACTACACCTTTTCCAACTAAAATGGCGTCTTAGCAACAAAAGTCACGTGACTGGCGGAGACCGATAGGTCACATGACCTGGGAGCTATTGACCAAAAATACTCAATTTTAACTAAAAAAATTGGTAAAAAATAAAAAAAAAGAGTTAAAATGAAAAATCAAATGAGTGTGCCCCATCTACAGAGACTAGAAGAACAATTTCACACTGATTTTGGGTCAATAGGTCACATGACCTGGGAGTTATTGACGAAAATATTTTATTATTTAATATTTAAATTGTTTAAATATTGATTATAGCTTTAAAATTCCATAAAATGTAATTTATGTAATGTAAAAGCATGAATTAGCACTTTATATGTCAGTTGGTCACAAAGAAAGACATTTATTAATATTTTTATGTCAGCACTGTTTCGGAAATTTGTTGACGGTCCCTAAGTGAAGCACCGAGCGCTTGGGAAGGGAGCGGTGGTGAACGGCTGGCCGACATTAGCGTACATAAAGCGGATCAGCTGCGAGCTAAACACCGCTTGGCCCGCGGAGCGCAAATATCGAATATCCAACTTGAAACTAACTTCACTGCGGTCAAAAACCACTACACTTATTACACATCCCATTATCCCTAAAGGAGGCAGAGGAATAACTGAACATCTGACACAGAGAGCAGGAGAGAGGAGAGGAAGAAGGAAGAGTTGGAAAAGAGTCAATGGAGGAAGAGAGAGAAGCCATAGCTATGCTAAGCTAGCGCTAGCCTAGGCTAGCTACTCCTTGCTATAAGGCTCGGGCACAGCGCGTTGCATTCTGGGTACGCCGCCATATTGGTAGCTAGTTGGTAGCTAGTTGCTACGGTAAACAAAGACCTAAAACAGCATAGAGACAGAGCAGAAAGACGAGTAAACAGCGATGTTAAAAGCGAAGAAAGGATGCGGAATATACCGAGACACACTGCAGAGGGAAGCCATAAAGATGCAAAAGATGGGCTTCATAAACGGACTTGATCCCTACGAAGTAGAAAGCAAGGAGTGGTGCGTTGGGGAAGAATTTC
>NW_015151288.1:355813-361999 GCF_000732505.1 Cyprinodon variegatus | reverse complement strand
AGGGCTCATAGAACAGCTAATATGCCATTTTCAGCCCAACCAATGTTAAACATCCTATTCAGAGACCTGAAGGACCAGCACAAAAAAAAAAAAAAAAAGGTCAGTGGTTCCCAAAGATTTTCTTCTGGGCCCCCCCTTTGGATTACAATAAAATTTCCACGCCCCCCCTAGGGGGCGCGCCCCACACTTTGGGAACCACTGCGGTAGGTTATTCCGAGCTCAAATTTCATTTTTTTATTTCCTCAGACCTTTTGCTTGCTTCACAGCCGCGATAAGCAGCAGTATGTTCTCCACCACAGTTACAGCATTTTTATTTTAGCTTCTGTTCCACATTTACCATATTCGTGTTCTCCTGCACACCTTCCACATCTCTGTTTCCCTTTACACACTGCTGCTATGTGTCCGAATTTTTGGCATTTAAAGCATCTCAATGGTGGAGGATTGTAGATTTTGACAGCTGATGTAACCAGCGAATACTTTGCTGGGTAATTGTTCTTCCTCGATTTAATTTAGTACCGATAAACTGTCAGATCTTTCTCCGTTTCTTGTTTTTAATCGTTTTACTTCTTTTACTTTTGCACCGCTTATGTTTCCAGAATATCTTTTTCAGACACTCTTAGAGAAACTCCTCCAATGACTCCCCTGCTGATCTTTTTGTTCTCCACCAAAATGCACTGAACTCTTATCCTGTCAATTTTGTTGATTCGTATTGCTTTGCCTTGCTGGGTGCTGTCTCTGCAGTTAATTAGCAGGTCTCCACTGTACAGAATTCTGGCACCTCTGACTTCTCCTACAAGTTTATTGATGTTTTTTGTTAAGTGAACCGGATTCCAATTTGTAAAAGAATCTGCCTGATTAACGACTTTGAATGGGACTTTGTACTCATTCTGTTGTGCTGTGGAATGTATGGATTGATCATCACTGGATTGTTCTGAACTAGATTCCCTTTTAACTGATCTCTGCTTTTTCCGCTTTTTCTAATTTTTTGATGTTGCTATCTTCCAACCTTCTTCATTGTCACTATTTCCCTCTTCCATCTCACAAGAATCGCTTCCTGTTTCCTCACTACTCACGGCCCAGGACATTTCTCCAGAAGCGGCTTCAAAACACGCGCCATGCACCAAACCACCATCCAGGTGTCCTCTCTCCAAGCCTGGCCCTCTTCTTCTTCTCCTTGCCGAGCTTGCCAACTCCTCAGTAAGGAAAGTAGCTATTGGCTGTGTTATAAGTCACTAAATGACGTCATTGCTTAATTTACATAATTTGACACATGATGTCATGTTCATGTTATTGACGCTGTGGGAGAAATAACGTCGTTAGAGACAAAGAGAGTAAAAACACTCAGAATATATAGAGCTACTTTTGTATCCATTAATGTTAATTTACTTATTTTATTTATATTATTTTTTCAATTAATGTTTATTTTATTACAATAACCCTCCAATGACATACAAGGTATCACAATTTTTGATAGAGAATTTAGAATAAGCTAATTTGTCTGTCTATGTTTGATTTAAATGTTTGCTGAGATAAATCCCCTGCTAGTTGTTTTACTTTTCTGTTTTTTTTATTGTAATTGATCTTTATCTGTTCATGTACACCTTTTCTATCCTCTCTGAGAGCATTTTTTCATGTAAATGTCTCACTTAATAATAATAAAAAAAGAAGTCCTCTCAACACCCGAAATAGTTTCTGTTAATTATGCCTTAAATCGGTAAATGGACCATATAGTGGTGCTTTAAAGTCTAATATTCTCGCCTCAAATCATCTAAAAACGTACTTTTATTGAACAACAGCCACAGAAAGAGAACTTTTAGCTTTCAATGGAGCGCTGCATTGAAAGCTGCTGCTGCCATGGTGCATGCTAAGACAGCAGTCAATCCGGGGTTAGCCTCGGTACTCGTGCTGAGGCTGATGATTCACAAGGAGAAGTAGAGATATTGAGAAACGAACAGGAAACTTTGGCAATCTCTTGTTTCTGTTACAACTGCTGCCTGACAGTGTGTTTTATCTACATACACATACATTTAGACATTAAGAGGTTAAGAAGTAAATTCCGTCGAGACGTTCTCGCTGAAAGCCTAGTTACCACAAACTGCCACGGATCACCAATAATTATGATTGGAGCATTAAAGCAAATAAAATCACTCTGGTATCAGAATAATTTCACTATCAGCAGATATTGAATCCAAATTCAGGCATCTGGATCAGATAGGAAGTTAAAAAATGCTGATTATTGCATCAATCTGCGGTGCTGTGGGTGGGGATTTTTCTTTTTCTAGTAAACGGTTTGACACTAAGACAGTTTTGGTATAAAACAAAGACGGTTACTGAGAAAAGTAGCAGAGGATTACATCAGGATATCTGAGATAAAGACATTTAGCAGATATTCTTCATCCCTGACTAAAAACTCACCGACTGGAGCAGACACCAAGATGGCGAAGAAAAACAGAACAAGGCGGAACCACTCCATTCCTCATCGAGTTTGACCAGGTTGAGTTAAATAATGTTTTATCCAAGATCAACAGGTTTCTCTTCAGAAATTAACTCTTTTAGATCATTAAAAGTTAACAATTAGTTAAGAATGCTGAGAGGAACCGAGGCTTCGGTGAGTGTCGACTGGTTCCTGTGGAAGAAGGTGGAGATTAGAGGAACCTACACGGTTTAGGGCACAGCCCATGATCATGCGCACTAACAGGAAATACGTTGGTTTCTACATCCACAGCTTAGAAACATCAGGGTATGAATATATTAACTTTAAAGGAAATAGCAAACATAGAAATGACAGTTTACAGGTATTAATGTATTTCTGATTTACACATATTTAGATAAAATGGCTATACTATGAGCTCCTTGTTTAACTTGATTATTTTATCTGTTAGTTTCCTCTTTATCCACTATTTTGTAGAGACATTTAGATTTATCTACATTTTATTTGTATTAATTGATTTTATTAGGGACCAATGTATAAATTGAAAACATCATCATATAGCCCTAGTAGAGTTAATTTGCTATGCCTGAACCCAGAGGGGCCTTTAAACAGTAGTAGTATATTTATTTTTATCTTAGTAACAGAGTTCAGCACTTCTGTCGTTTAAAGAGATGTTTGTTGATAATTAGCTGCAGGTTCAGCAGTTTCAGCTTTTTAAAGAACAAGGAAACAAAGGCTGGCTGTTATTAATGATACAACCACATAAAAACCACCAACCAGCAGAGCAGTGATGGTAGATGATGCCTCTCTCCCTAAAATGTTGATCTAACTGATACCTGCTGGATGTTAAACATCACTGCATCAGATGCACACATTAAATGACAAATATACACTAAATTAAGTAATTGATTGTTATGTTCTATTACTTCCTGTTTCATTCAAAACAATTAAAGTTTTTAAAGCCTTGATATATTTTAAAGTCTATAGTGTGAGTGTTTCATTATGAGAAAATTAAAGGGAAAGTTTTGTGCATGTGATGCTGCTTATTGACTTAACATTGATGCAAGACAATTATTTTAATAACCTTTTTTTAAATAAGTTTCCAAATTTCAGTGAGCTTCTCTAATGAACCCAGCAGCAGCATCCAGATATAGAATCCTATCTTTTCCTTTCAAGCAACAAGGATGGTTTCTGAGTCTCCTACTGCTGTCGATGCCTCACTCTGTTTATTGAGGCGCTTTGATTTATTTATGACTTTTACATCCCCAGGATGCATGTAATTTAGTTTTTGCACCACAGTAACACCTTGCTCCGTTTTAGGCTCCGCCATTAAGACTGGATGCTACTTCCTGAATCTCAGCCCAATCAGTGATCACCTGCACACTATTTACGACCTGTGAAGCTGTACTTCAGGGTCCAACACTGATTTTGAATCAATTGGTCACATTACCTAGAAGCTATTGAGCAAATAAGGTAATATTTCCATATAAATGTCTTATTAAAGTATATTTTTTCTTGTTTTAGGAAAACAGGCTTACATGATATTACATACAAAAAGAAGCAGATACAAAATGCAACTGTCAACCGACGTCTATAAACAAGGGTGTTGTGCCACTTCAGCAGAATATTCTGAATATATTAAATACCGTAACTAGAACTGGCAGTTAGTTAATTAATAGGTAATTCAAATCAAGGGTAAAGCTAGTTATTTATTATCAGTTGAATGATTATAACTTTAATTTCCTCACTGACCAGGGTTTTAGCCCCTTTCCTAAAAGGTTGGACTCCTGAATCCTACTGTTAAATCCAGTTATCTTTCACCAATTCAGTATTTTAGGCTTTGGCTCTGTTGTAACACACAACATTCCCCTTTGTGGAATGTTTTGTGTGTGCCCGCTGAGTAAGGAGAGTGGGTGCACTGTTATACACGGTGGGGTTACCTGGGGAACCATGACCTGGATGTGAAGTGAACAGGAAGAACAATAAAGGTTCGGCATGCTCCAGTGTGTTAGAACAAAATGAGTAGAGGATAAACTTGGTTTTCCGTGTGATGGCACCTCTTGGACGAGGCTTTTGCATTTGTTGAACTTGGCCTCTGAGACGAGCGACTTACCTGGCTGGACATGGCGACATTTGGAAGGATGGATGCTTTTGACTCCAACACAGAACAATGGAGCAGGTACGCCGAAAGGCTGAATTTTTACTTTGTCACCAATGGCATTACTGACGATGATAAGAAGAGAGCCAATCTGAGATTGAAACACAAAATCTACCTGGGTAGTTTGAACACACACTCATACACAAGAGACCTTTGTTTCTTTCCATAAACTGGCATGATCTGTCCTTATTCCTCCACCTTAATTGTTTATTTCTTTCACCTGCCATTTTCCTTCACTGCCCTAATCATCATTTATTCCTCTCACCTGTTTTCTTTGCTTTATATTCTGTTCAGCCTAAGCTTTCTGGGTCAGATCATTATATTTTGTTTTCTGTTCAGCCTATCTGTGCTATTCATTCCTCTGTTCATGTCCTGGATCCTGGCGGCCAGTGGAAAGAGGGTTTTGTGTCTGCCTCGTCTCCTGCTCATCCACTGTTCCTCCCGTGCTGAGTCCTCAGGGTTTTTGGCTCTACAGTATACGCAAGGAGGATCAGTTTTTATCCCATTAAGCCTGGCTACAGGGAGGAGCCCGGTTTAAAGGTCCTGCTCAAGTTCTGGTTCCGCGTCCTGTGTCTGATACCCTCTGCCATTGAGCCTGCCCGTCTGCCCCTGATCCCGTCTGCTCCTTTGTCAGTTTCTGAATGTGCCTGGGAGCTTGTGGATGCCTTGAAGCCTGGGTCCTGGCTCATCTGTCAGTTTCTGCCTGATCTGCATCCCTGTCAAGGATCGGCTTTCTTCGGGTCCTCCGGGGCTGCAGCCCCAGGGACACTGTGGGTGAGGCCTGTCGCGTCAGTCTACAGTCCAGCGGCTGGAGTGCACCCTTTTCCTAGGAGATGGACTGAACTGTTAAGCCAGGTAAGTGACCAACTCTGATAATCATCTTCTGTCAGATGATTGTGGTCACTTACCTGTGTTTCTCCCACAGCGTGTCAGAGATTGGGCGGTGCCCCGCCCCCATCCTTGAGTCACCGCGAGCCACAGATCCAACAGCTCCACTGTAGATTCTGCGTGTTTATATTTTAATTTTGATAAACGTTTTGAAATGTCCTACTGAATGTCTCACCTTGAATATGTCACGTTTCATGACATAAACAAGCAGTGCGCATTGGAATTTGAGCATCTTTATCTTTGAAGAAACCTCCAAAGAGGACAATTTCATTTAAAGTTTATTTATTCTATGTTAATCATGTTAGGTCCATTTATGGTGCATACCTTATGTGCATGCTGGGACGCCGACTTAGATAGGCAGGGTCTGTAATTATATGTTTATTATTTTGTGTTTATTATTTTGTGTCCCATACATCTCGTTTTAACCATTCATTTGTGTGTGTACGTGGTATCTCTGTTGACACAGGTTTCCAGGCTCCACAGCCATTCCTAGACCGTACTGTTACTGACTTAATATTAGAGTATGTTGGGATCCAGTGGTTTGCCCACCAGAGGGCGCCGTGGATCCTCTCCTGGAAGGTGATGCTCAGCGCTAAGCTGATTCCCATCAGCTCATGATTAATCTCCCCCTATATAAGCTGAGGGATAGCTTCATTCTGAGCTGGATCGTTGTCCTTTCCATGGAAGTAAACCAGAGTCACCCAGCCTG
>NW_015151288.1:348186-354716 GCF_000732505.1 Cyprinodon variegatus | reverse complement strand
GAGACCTGTGTTGCCAATAAATATTGGACTTTAATCCTGCCTCTGTGTCTGTTGAGTTCTGCATTTGGGCTAGTAACCTGCTACATCATGACAGAGTATAATCCATAACCTTACCTGTGATAGCCGGTATATAGGAATCTATTCAAGGGATTGATTCATATATGTCTTTTTTTCAGTGAGACAGAGGAGCTGCTGATGCAAATTCGGGCAGAAATAGAGATGCTAAGCTGTTAACTAAAAGTGTTTTGAAGTGAATTTTGGCATTTTTCATCTATGTTTTCTCATACTAACACACTTTTGCCTATTTTGACTTTTATTTTTATTATGCTGTATTATTTAACCAGTAGAAAAGAATAATCTAGTCCATGTGTGATGTGTCTACATGTTGTAGTTTTAGAGCTAGACCACTTCTAGTGCAACATGAACACTTTTTTTTAAGGTTTCACAACTCAGAGAAAGGTTTCACAAATCCCAAATCAAGTTTAAATTATTCAACAAGTAGTTTAGAATAATCTAGTCAAGGTTAGATGTGTCTAGGTGTTGTAGTTTTTTTTAATTAGCATAGATTAAATATGCTGAAGGTAGGAAAACTTAAGTGGAATTGCCCTTTTTAAAAGCAAATCCATGCAGGAGCAGTATGCAGCCACATATTCTCAACCATCATCAGAGGGTATTTTCCAAGATGTAAATGATGGGAATGGAGCAAAGTGTAACCCTTTGTTTAAAGCAGAGCCATCTTCTGTCAGTCTAATACTTTACCAGAATGTATTTGTAGTGGTTAATCCACTTGGTTCTTCTAAAAAGAAATATAAGACTCTAGCAGTTTATCTCACTCTAACGGATATTTTGCCACATAACAGATCATCCATAGATCAAATGCAGCTAGTTTTCTTGTGTAAGGAGCAGGATTTCAAATACCTTGGGATGGACAATGTACTTGAGCCCCTCATCAAAGACTTCAAATCACTTGAGGGGACTGGCAACGAGATAAATGGACTAATTGTCAAAGGTCGACTGTGTGTGATTTCAGGTGGCAGTTTAGGGTCTCACAGCATTGGTGGATTTGTTGATAACTTTAGTGTCAGCCATTACTCCTGCAGGTATTGTGATATAAAAAGATCAGATTTTGAGAGCTCTCCATTACTTTGTGGCAACAAACGTACAGAACAGTCTTTTCTGAATCATCTACAAAAATTAGGAAGTGCTGATTCAAATTCTGAATATGGTATTAAGTCAGACTCTCCTTTTAACCAACTGTGGTGCCAGTGTACAGCAACCCCGCTTCTGTCAGTGAGCCCCAGAGCAGCTGTGGCTACAATGTAGCTTGCCCCCGTGAGTGTGTGCGTGAATGGGTGAATGACTGAATGTAGTGTAAAGCGCTTTGGTCAAGTCTCCAGACTTTTTCAAGTCAGGAGTAAGTACAGGCCATTTACCAAGTTATTGTTACACTTCATAGACTGATTAAATTGAGTATAAAGATCTGGACTGGCCTAAGGAGATGTATTCTGTCCGGTTGTTGAGGTATGATCTGAACCACCTGAGAGCAGTGTCGTTTAGTCCAGTAGTGAGAATGCCATGGTCAACAGTATCAAATGCAGCAAAAAGGTCGAGGAGGATGAGGAGGGATGAAGAGCCAACATCGGATAACATTAGGGGGTCGTTTGTGACTGACTAGGGCTGTCTCTGTGCTGTGGGCGAAGCGGAAACCTGACTGGAATTTTTCAAAGAGGTTGTTGTGTTTGAGGTGTTCCTGAAGGTGAGTGGCAACTGCTTTCTCAAGTATGTTTGATATGAAAGGGAGATTTGAGATTGGCCTGTAGTTTGATAATACCTCCGGAACCTACTGAGCAGAATGTGTAGTTTGATCTGAGCTAGACTCTCGCTGGGTTACTCTCTGCTTTCTGATTGTAGTTCATGAAATTATTTTCATTCCCTGTTTATATTTGACCTGTTTTTGCATTTGGCTCGATAAATTGAAGCTTTTTTGCCTCTTGGTGTGGAAGAGCCCTCAGCGGGTGCTCCAGGCCTCCAAGAGCCCTCAGCAGGTGCTCCAGTCCTCAAAAAGCCCTCAGCTGCATCGCAGGCCTCCACCAGAGGCCCTCCTTTGTCAGACACGGTGTCCTCCAAGGCCGCTTCAGAGACGGCCTCCTCTAGAGATCCTCCTTTGTTGCAGGCCCCACGGCCAGCATCCAGAGACTCTTTCTAACCTCCAGCCCTACGGCCGGCAACCAGAAACTCTGCCTCACCTCTGGCCCCACGGCCGGCCTCCAGAGACTTTCGGTTGCCATCGCCCGCCTGGACTTTGTTTTTTGTTTTCTTGCCCTCCTTTCCTGGTTCCCCCTCCACCCACCCTGTGTGGATTGTTTTTTGGACATTTTCAGGCATCTGGAATCCACCCTTGAGTTGGGGGAACTGTCACAGTTCTGGTTCTGTTATGTTTTCTTTTGACTATTCAGTTTTACTTTGCTCCATTTTTCTAGTTTTAGTTGTTTTATTCTTATTTTGTTGTGTTCTCTGGTTATTTTTCAGTTTTCAGGTTTTATTTGTTGCCCTCTGCTGCACTCTTGTGTTCTCCTTTTCCCTAGCTCCTTTCCTGTCTGCTCTGTTCACACCTGCTCGTTAGTCCTCTCTTTGTTTCAGTCTCCCATAAATACACTCCTCAAGCAGTTCCTCAGTGCTGGTTCCTCGTCAAACTTCGACCTACTCTGTCTTACAGTGTCTTACCTCGTCATTATTGTTTTCCACTGATGTCCCCTTGGTTTCTGGTTTGTTTTACTTTTTTCTTGTTGGATTTTTCTGGGATTTTTGGATTCCTGCCTCTGTTTTCTGTTAATAGTTCATTAAATTATCAAGAAACTCACCTCTGCCTCCCTACCTCTGCATTTGGGTCCTCAAACCACAACCAAATCCTGACACTAAAGACTGTTTGAATATAATGGAAAATAGACCTGTTAGGTTTATTCAATTATGAATATAAAATTAATGTGTGCTTATGAAACATTTGTGCAAGGGGATGCTCCACTCCTGTCTCATGATCCAGTCAGGAGACCATCCTGCCTTGTCATTCTAAAGGAGCATTCTGTCTTCATGAACTGAACAATTGTTCTGTCAGAACAAAACTCTGTTTGTAACCATGTGTCATGTTCTGTTAATAAAACTGCTCTGCAGAGGAGGTCCAGTGGGAGACAGTATGTTTGAGTCTGGGGTTCAACTGTCTCTCCTTCCTGCAGGAATAGTATCGATAAGTCTGTATTTCAGTTCTTCTTAAGAAAATGAACCCGAAAAACCAAAGAACAAAAAAGAACAAATGATAACAGAAAACTAAAAACTCAGTCACAAATGGGAAAAAACATAACAGAAACAGACCAGATGAAGCTACTATGATGAAAATAAGTAGAGAGAGCAAAATTTTATGAGTGGAATTAACAAATAGAAGTGGAGAATCGAGATGTAATGAAGCAGAAGGATATGAAGCTGTCCCTATGTCCTCCAGTAGTCTAAGCCTATAGCAGCATAAATATAGAAAGTAGCTCAGGATAACCTGAGGTATTTTGCATGACGTGTGAGAACGGTAACACCAAGAAGACTTCACTCTGGACTGAATTCTCCTCTGCGGGATCAGGCCGTTCACTCTAGGTCCTCCTTTCTCTCTACTTGCCCAGTGACTGAATTAATTACCATGTTCCTCACAGCTGCTCCCTTTAGATGGCGCCACAGATCCTCTGACTCTCTTCCACCCACATCTACCATCCACTATCTGAAAAGCCAGTTGCATTTTCTCCTTCATTACATTATTATACAGTACTTTTATGTACTTCTATATTTCTCCTTAGTGAATGCTTAATTTTCAACATTTCTGAACTGATATAACTCAATTTATGAAATATTTTATCTAAAAAAGCTTTCTTGCTCAGACTCTTTGTTGCTGAAAAAACTGGGGCTGAGACTGCGACCTCATTGACCCAGTGTTACAGGTGTCACTGTGAGGTGCGTTTCCCGATCAGATACCGTCCTCCCCACCCCCCCACCCCCCATGGCGCGAGCACAGGGCGGTTGTTGCGCGCCTTCAGCGAGCAGGCGCGTTTCCTGTCGCTTGCGCGGTGAATCATGCCGCTTGCGCGGTGCGGAGATGCAGGGGAAACCATACCTGATCTGTATCTGATGGGGAAATGAATCGGTACCACCAGATAAGGCGAGGTCTGGTATCTTTTCTACTTTAAAGCAGTTCTCCAGGTAACTGGCATTCTATGAATAATGTGGTTAAAGTGCCCTCATTTAGAGGCAGCCACTTCCTCATTACTCAGAAAGAAGGCGGGTTTAACTAACATAGGCGGATCTACTGGCAAATACCACCCTAAATGACAGCCTTGCCACCCCTGCTGCAACCCCAGTTGGCGGTAGGAGAGGAAAGGCTTATACATTATGGATAATTTGAGAATTACGACCGCTAATTTCCAATGTCGGACTGCAGTGAATGCAGCATGAGATGACGCGAGAGTGACTGAGACTGATTGTTTTGAAAACCGAATGGGGCAAAGCGAGGGAGCCAGGGGTGATGGGGAGAGGAGACACGGGATGAAACAGGTAAAAACTGATTAACTATCTATCAATAAATGAAATCATAATGAAAGCTCAATGTTGCATAGCTGCAATGCTGATTTTGAGATGATAAAAATCAGGTTGCAGAACGTTATTTCTCTAACTATGATGTTAGTTAGGCCTGACGTCTCAGCCTCATAAAGACATATTTACGGTCAACTATGACAGAAAAGAGACTATCAAGTTTGGTTGTACTAAAATCAAAACCACAAAGGTATTGGATCTGATTAAATTAATGAAGCATTTTGCTGAGCAACATGGAAATCACCACATTCAGCTGTTATAGTCATGTTAACTTTATGTTCTGCTCTCTGGTGAACCTTTACAGAGATGTTACATTTTGTTTTGCCACCTGAGATAATCTGATATTTCCTTTAATAAAACCAAAAGTGTTAAAAGTAAAGTTAAAAATGTGATACTGGTGTAAATCCTGCTTAATATGAAGCAGTGTTGTTGTTTCTTTTTTTGTTTATATAGTGTGAAACTATCCAGAAATGACCTTCTATGGACCTACTCACAACATGTTTTGTACTTTTTCAGACTGGAAGCAAAATGTATTTTTATGTTGCTTCTTTTCAGATTTGTGGAATTTTTGATGTAACATACAGCACCTGCCTTTTTGTTGATTTGTTGATGCAGCAGCTCTATCTACAGCATATTTACATGCATGAAATGTCCCTTTCATGTTGCCTTAACGGCTGTATGTCAAGTTACTGAGGAACAAATGGGGTAAATGTGTGTTCAGAGTAAACAATACATGGATGTCTGGTACCTTGTTTTTGGTGCCTTGACCCATTTCTTTCTACTGTGTAGTGATGCTCACTTTAGTACAGCTCTACGGAGCCCCGTAGGAGACATGGGGAATTTTTTGTTCGTTTGCGTTCCCTCGCAAAAGTATTGCGTTAACTCGCAAAATTTTGTGTTACCTCGCAAAACCTTTTGCGTGAGAACGCAAAACCTTACTACAACAACTAGTTTAGAAAAATACACATTTACTTATTTTCTTTAGATTTTTTTGTTATTATTAAGCATTAATATCATTCTATTTTACTTCATAAAGAACTCCCATCTGCCTAGCATCTCTGTGTACTTCATTCACAAAAAGTTATAAAAAGGTGTATTTTTTCTAAAACAGCTGTTGTAGTGTGATCACCAAGAGTCCCTTTGTGTGTGTGGTGATTTTGGAGTGTCTGCACTGTATAACCACAGAGCTATTGATTAAAACAGGATGATATTAAAATATAATAACAATAAAAAATTCTAAAAAATAAGCAAAGGTGTCTTTTTCAAAAACAGCTGTTGTATTATGATCACCAGGAGTCTATCGGTTTGTTTGATGATTTTTGAGTGTCTGCACTGTATAATCACAGAGCTATTAATCAAAATATGATGATATTAATAGTTAATAACAATAGAAAATTCTAAAAAATTAAGTAAAAGTGTATTTTTTCCAAACCAGCTGTTGTAGTGCGATCACCAAGAGCCCCTTGGTGTGTGTGGTGATTTTGGAGTCTCTGCACTTTAATAATAATAATAACTTTTATTTATATAGCGCCTTTCAGGACACCCAAGGTCGCTTTACAAGAGGTGAAGTAAGGGGGGTAGGGACAGGAAGGGGGTTAGGAAGGGTAGGCAAGAGAGAAAAGGTGTGTTTTAAGGTGCTTTTGGAACTGTGTCAGGGAAGTTGCGGAACGGATAGGAGGGGGGAGGGCATTCCAAAGAGCCGGGGCCACTGCACAGAAAGCCCTGTCGCCAAAGGTCTTGAGTCTGGTACGGGGGATGGAAAGTAAGTTCTTGCTGGTGGAGCGCAGGGACCGTGACTGAGTGAGCGGGTGAAGAAGGTCAGTGATGTACTTGGGTGCCAGAGAATGAAGTGCTTTGTAAGTGAGGAGGAGGATTTTGTAGCTGATGCGTTGTTTGATTGGCAGCCA
>NW_015151288.1:345499-346755 GCF_000732505.1 Cyprinodon variegatus | reverse complement strand
ATAGTTTCTTCTTGTGCAAATTCTGCAAAGCTGCCTCTCTGACAGTCAATCTCACACATCTGTGACTCAGCACCTGTCTTACCTTAATACCTGTGATAATGCCCCACTAGAAGTAGTGTTATCATTCTTCTATCTCCTATTAAGGGAGATCAAATATATTTGTACGTTGTATTTCTAATATGAACTGTTTCAAATGAAACACTGACTGTACAATCTATTCTCACCAAACTGTGATAACTGGGATTAAATTCAGTATAAACAAATGCAATGTATTGCCACGGCTCAAAACTTCCTGCCCCCCTCTCGCCACCCCATAAATATTTTTCTAGATCCGCCCCGGACTAGAAACATTCAGATGACTGAGAGGAACGATGAGGGGAACATCTCTACCATGTCTGCTCTGTAAGTAGGAAAGATTTTTATCTGTTTTCTCTAAAGTGAACTTTCTGTTGGGTATTTTTGAGAAAATACATTCATGGCAAAATAATTTGGCTGAAATCAGGTAAAAGGAATATAAATATTTATCACAGGGTAAAGGAAAATGTCAGTTATTTTATTTATATTTTCTTGAGCCAACAAAGTAGATCTGTAGAGTCTCAGTGAGCATGTAGTTCAGAAATGGAAATGGCGCTGGGGAGGGGGGGGGTTGCCACCCCCAGAATATGTTATCTTTTTTAGATGTAATTTCCTGCATTTTAATCAAATTGTGTCCTGTTTCAGCCCAACACAGAACCATACTTTTACTTTGTTCTGAGTGGCTTGTTTTTCTTGCAATAAGTTACAGCCAATTAAAATAATTAATAAATGGAAATGTCACGTTTGCACAGTATCATCGCGCACAGAAATCCCCTCACAAAACCAATGGTGTGTTGGCCTGGTAGAATTGTATTTTTTAGGCTATAGGGAAGATTACCCGTATTATATTAATGTTTTTATTTTTGCTTATTTTTGGTTTATTTTGGTTGCTTCTTACCCAGTTTATTAAATGACTCACTTTGTGCTGCTATACTTTTCCTGCCAACCTGCTGTGGCCCCCCCAAGCTCTCCGGCCCCCACTTTGAAAACCACTGTCCAAGATCATGATGCATGTAACTATATTTAGACCAGCACGGCAGCTCCAGTAATACAAAGAAAATAATATTCACGCTAAAATATTCAGACACCCATTGCAATGCATATAGTTAAAAGAAATAAGAAACCGCAAATTCACTGGGCTCATTTGGCAGTATAATAGAAAGTCATTTTGAGAATTAAAA
>NW_015151288.1:343613-344179 GCF_000732505.1 Cyprinodon variegatus | reverse complement strand
TGCACTCGCCATCTCCGCTTCTTGAAGGAGCCGCTGCAGCTATTTTTAGTTATTTGTGAAAATAAGGAACAAATAGCGTCCCTTATCAGTTAAATACGGAACACGTAGTTTGGCATCCAAATACGGGACGATTCCGTATTTCAAGGAACGGGTGGCAACCCTAGTCAGCAGGGTGTAGCTTTAATCTAATGAGAATAATTTTGTCTTTAGGGCTGACCTTCCTTCACTGCTCTACATCAGAACAAGGTTGGTAATTTTGTGTTTTATCATCTAAAACAAAATGCATTTTAACAGTTTTGGTTTTTTTTATTATTTGATCATTTTCTTTATTTTTTTCACTCCTACCAGCTGCTCTGACTGTGAGTCCCAGCAGATCTCAGTTCTTTGAAGGAGAATCTGTGTCTCTGAGCTGTAAGGAGAACAACAGCTCTGCTGGATGGACTGTTTGGAGGAACAGAACCAGAGGACAGTCTGAGTGTAAAGATGGATGGGGGAATCCAGCTGGTTCTACCTGTACCATCAGCCACCTCCTCCCATCAGACAGTGGAGTTTACTGGTGTTGGTCG
>NW_015151288.1:336735-341225 GCF_000732505.1 Cyprinodon variegatus | reverse complement strand
CAACTTGTGTTTGGAAATGTTAAGGGCGCAGCGAGTAAGGCCATCTTCACTTATTTTGTGTTAACTGCTTATGTTCCATATGAAAATTTGATTCAAAATAGATATTAAAGATTTGAAATGCAAAAATAAAAGGCGTAACCTTTGAAGATGATTAAGTGCTCTGATCCAACACTGATTTTGAGTCAATTGGTCACATTACCTGGAAGCTATTGAGCAAATAAGGTAAAATTTCCATATAAATGTCTTATTAAGGTATATTTTTTCTTTTAGGAAAACAGGTTTACATGATATTACATACAGAAAGAAGCAGAGATACAAAATGCAACTGCCAACCGACGTCTTTAATCAAGGGTGTTGTGCCACTTCACCAGAATATTTTGAATATATTAAATAACTAGAACTGGCAGTTAGTTAATTAATAGGTCATTCAAATCATGGGTAAAGCTACTTATTTATTATCGGTTGAATTATTATAACTTTAATTTCCTTGCTGACTTGGGTTTTAGCCCCTTTCCTAAAAGGTCGGACTCCTGAATCTGGCTGTTAAAATCCAGTTATCTTTCACCAAATTAGGTATTTTAGGCTATGGCTCTTAGCAACGTTATTAACCACCAAATAAATGTGTCTGTGTTCATTCGGTTGCTACTGAAAGAAGAGTGAATACAACCCGAGTGATAAATCGTTCACTGTATAAAATGAACACAAAATACCATGGGTAAAAAATACAATGGTGCCTTTATTAGCTACAATCACACAATATTATATCTAATAACTAAGCAAACACTAATCACTACTGAAAATAAGCAAAATTAAAGAAATAAAAGGGGAAGAGGGTTTTAAGAGCCCGTTCAAAGTTGTTCGAAGTTTAAGGCTTAATGCATTTAAAAGTGTCCCTTATAATAGCAGCAGATGAAATGTGAATAAACCCCGACACAGAGATGTTAACTGCAGTCAAAAAAGAAAAATTTAATTCAGTTTATGATGAAAAATGAATAATGATTCAGGAATGCATTAAACTATGATGAGGCTAAAAGACCCATCAGCTTAGCTTGCCCCAGGGGTTCTGGTTCTGGTCGGGTCCAACTGAAACAAAGAGAGGGTTAGCTTGCGATGTAGCAGTTAGCTTCAGCAACATGTGACGCGTTCAGTCTGTAGTGAGCATTAGCATTCAGCAAAACCTTTAAAAACATCAGCAGTTGAATCAGAAAGCTTATTCCAAATAAAAACTCCAACATGACTATTCTACCTACCTGTAGTTCACCCAAGCAGAGCATTTATTAAGCATCACATGGAAAGGAGGGGACGGATGCAGTTACTGTTTTGGTTCGGTGGAATGAAGCCCTTCAGCTCGGTCTGGTTTTCTGCAGACCCGTCTTCAGTCCAGTCCATTAATCCAGCAGCAACTCAAAGAGAAGAGGGCATTAGTCTGTACATAATCCTTCACCAGTTTCTCTTTTATTTCTACACAGCATTTAGCTCCTCCTGTTTTATTCTCTTTGGAGAGAGACTTTATTACAAAACTAAACAAAGGCTTTTTCATAAAGAACAGAGATTTCAATAGAAAAGTTTAACATCATTAAAATATAAGTAGGGAACTACTGTCTAACGTTTGTGTTTGTGTATTTTCCTTGGTAAAACTTTAAGGCTGCAGAAGTTTCATCTTCCTAAATTAAATGACTTAGATGGCTTCCAACAGCAGACCTAGAGAGGATATTAATAATTTCAGTAATTACTTAAAAAATACTTAGCTACACCTTTTTGGTGTGGGTGGTACGACAAGTGTGATGCAAAATAACTATGTGTTTTTAATAAAAGAACAACAACAATAAAAGCATTTTCTATATGTATATATTGTATTTCTACTCCTTATTTAAATTGGTTTACCCTTTTTTATTTGCAATATTTTCAGATGCAAACCTCAAGGAATAGCTTGAAGTTGATACAAACACATCTACTCTGGTCTAGTGTCTTGATCTTTTTGTAGTTTTTTTTTTCATCCATACACTGAGAGTAGCTGTTTATTTTCTGCTTTGTGGTTTAACATNTTCAGTCCAGTCCATTAATCCAGCAGCAACTCAAAGAGAAGAGGGCATTAGTCTGTACATAATCCTTCAACAGTTTCTCTTTTATTTCTACACAGCATTTAGCTCCTCCTGTTTTATTCTCTTTGGAGAGAGACTTTATTACAAAACTAAACAAAGGCTTTTTCATAAAGAACAGAGATTTCAATAGAAAAGTTTAACATCATTAAAATATAAGTAGGGAACTACTGTCTAACGTTTGTGTTTGTGTATTTTCCTTGGTAAAACTTTAAGGCTGCAGAAGTTTCATCTTCCTAAATTAAATGACTTAGATGGCTTCCAACAGCAGACCTAGAGAGGATATTAATAATTTCAGTAATTACTTAAAAAATACTTAGCTACACCTTTTTGGTGTGGGTGGTACGACAAGTGTGATGCAAAATAACTATGTGTTTTTAATAAAAGAACAACAACAATAAAAGCATTTTCTATATGTATATATTGTATTTCTACTCCTTATTTAAATTGGTTTACCCTTTTTTATTTGCAATATTTTCAGATGCAAACCTCAAGGAATAGCTTGAAGTTGATACAAACACATCTACTCTGGTCTAGTGTCTTGATCTTTTTATGGTTTTTTTTCATCCATACACTGAGAGTAGCTGTTTATTTTCTGCTTTGTGGTTTAACATGTCAGTTTGCACAGATGGGGGAAGATGCTTTTTTGTTTCCACTGCTCAGTTTCATGTCCCTGACTTGTTGTCAGCAGAGGTGTTAATAAAAAATAACACAAGCAAAAAAACATCCTTCCTTTAAGAAATAAGCAGAAACAAAAAAACACCTGTTACTCAATACCTCAAATCTATACGACAATTTAACAATGTGACCTATACAGATTATGATTCTATACATATGATGCTACTAATAGGATCCAAACTGACCAAGGAAAAATCTTTCAAGGAGGGTTGCATACTTTATAGTATGCATGGACTTAAGAAAAGTAAAACAACATCTTATCAAGAGGGCAATGGGCAGTGTGAAAGAGTATCAGTGTATCTACCACCCGGATCTCTGAGGTCTTCAGGCTCTAACAACCAGAAACTAACATGGAGAAGTAGTTTTTAGCTGTCATGTTAAACTTAAATAAACTCCAAGTAAGCTGTATAAGTGCTGAAACCCTCAATTGCTTTAACTTTAGATTGAAAATTCCAGAATGGCTTTTGACTGTGCTATGTAGATATCGTTAGTTAAGTTTACCATCTAAGTTTGCCTAAATGTATTAAAATAACACAGTGAGGTAAATTTGGCACAGTGCATGGCACTAAAGTTAAGAGCAGGGCTCAGAGAGAGTGAGTGGAATAGATCTATGTAGAGCATCATCAAAGGAAGAGAGCATTAGTCTATACCTTCTTTATATCCCTCATACTTTTCTTTGTTATTTCTACACATCATTTAACTCCCCTTGGCTTCTTCTCCTCAGAGAGAGAGCCTTTAATACAAGATTGATCAAAGGCTATTTCTAACAGATATTTCAATAGGAAAATGAATTGGAATTATTTTGTTGGAAACAAAATATTTTAATGAACTAAAACAAAACAAAAAAAGCATTTCGATAGTAAAATCACTGATCTATGGTAAGCAATTGGACTAAAGAAATTGATCATCTTCAAAGCTTTCAGCTTTATTTTTAACATATATCTATTGCATGTTTACACTTTAAAGTTATTTTCCTCTTCTTATATTTACAATATTTTAAGATGCAGAGCTCAAATAGTAACTTCACCTTAACATGAGCATATCTACCCTGGTCTAGTTCGTTATCGTGCTAGGACCTTTTGTGAACATTATTTCCGTCCATGTATTGACAATCACTTGCTTTTTTTGTTTTTTCGCCTTGTGGTTAAATGTGTTAGTTTGCACACCTTGCTGAGAGCCCTTTATGTTTTCTACTGCTCAGTTTTATGCCTGTGACTCACCAGCAGCAAAGGTGTTAAGAACAAAGAACAAAATGTAAAAACATCTAGTTCTTAGAAAGGCCCTCCTTCAAAATGATTATTAGTTATAGATTAAGTTTGCTAGTGGTTACATACTCGGTCCAGTCGTTCTTTTTTTTAATCAGAAGATAGACTGGCAACCTGTTATTAAACTATGAGGAAAAATGGTGTCAGTTATGGTCAATTATAAGTCATGATCATAGGTAAAAAGAAATCTATAACTAAGCTTGCTAAACTAGATCAGCTATGTTGAACCCTGGTCAAACCCTCCAAGTATCTAATTAGTGCATCTCTAGCCCTAAGATAGACCGTTGGAGAACGCCACATTTGATTATTCTGGTTTTTGATTTTAATTTTAGGTTTCCACTCTCATTCATTCTTCTATTTAACGTGCTGCAGCCTTCAGCACCCTTGTTTATAGGTTGGATGTTGGAGATCAACCTCTTTTTCCAGTGTAGTCCTGTTTCTCTGACTG
>NW_015151288.1:335002-336125 GCF_000732505.1 Cyprinodon variegatus | reverse complement strand
TCATATTATTAATATCCCGCCTGGTTAAATACTTAAAATGCTTATTACCACGATATTTGGAGCCACAAGCAAAAACAACATAATAAATGAACATTATCTCTTCATTGCTATTCTCAGATCATGCAGATTTTGTCTCATTCAGTTCTCTTGTTACTGACTGCTATTTTATGACAAACTTTCATATATACAAACTTAGTGGTAGAAAAACACACCTAAGCCTGGAAGCCTATGGTCAAAAATCAGCAAAACAATGAACTCTAACTTACTGTTATCTACTATAACCCTACTTACAATAACTATGTGAAAATATAAACTAAAGGTCACCAATCACTTCTAAAACAGCTTTAGACAAATCATTGTTGTGAGGTGACCAGAGGTCCAAAATCAGAACTTGGGACATTTCAAACACATGGATGAAGAGAAATACATATAAAAAATCATGTCAGGAAACTGGAGCAGTGATTGATCTATTTTTACATATTTATTAATATTTGAACAAAAAGAATCAAATGTGAAATCCAGGAATGTGCCTCTCCATACTGTTAGTATTTCCTAAGATGAATAGAATGAATCAATCTATAGTGTTTATTAGTGCCATCTGGTCATTCAGTCTTCTCTGTCTTCTCGTCCTCCGTCTTCTTTTCTTTCTAGCTCTCTTCTGACTTCTGCCAGCTCTCTAACCCTTCTAAGTACATTTTCTTCCATTCTGTCTATTCCATAAGTGTTCCTCTCATTAATTCTTCTTTGTATTGGTCTTCTAATCTTCTTCCTCTTCTCTATTATCAATCTTACACTAATCGAAAACTGAGACATAATACAATCAAAATCCCTTCCAAAATCATTAGTATGTAGAACATGGAAACTTACATTTAGATAGTAAAAATAAGATTCTTGTTTCACACACCTCATGAAAGTTGGTTATTTTTTGATTAGATACTGGTGACAGAACTATTTTTGTAGAAATCACAATCCAGTATTCATCCAGACCATGTTATATCTAATGATGACTTTGCTTACCAACATTCAACTCTTGAAGAGAAGTGGTTAGCCTGCAGTTGCTTTTCTAGCAGGAAGAAGAATACAGCCTCAAGATGCAGGATTTCCTGAAAAGTAGCCAACCACA
>NW_015151288.1:331510-332911 GCF_000732505.1 Cyprinodon variegatus | reverse complement strand
TATCAACATCAGTCCTTTAATCCTGGAGATGTTCTTTAGATGATAGAAGGATGACTGTGTTCCTGTCTCTATGATCCTCTGATCTTCATGATGACTGTTCTCTCTTTGCAAAGATATGAATAAATGTGCCGACTGAGTGAAATCCATCGATCTCCGTTTATTTAACTAGGATGAATAGTTGAATACTTTTTTCCCACCACAGATGTAAAGTTAACTGCTGACATAAAAAGTACATGCAGATCTTCTGCTACATCAGAAGCTGAAAATAATCCAATACACACATGTGTAGATGAGGAGCTGAGCTCCTGACTATTAGGTTTGGATCTCGAATCAGAGTAGATAGATCACAGTGACGAAAGAGGAAGCCGTTTGATGACCTTTAACCTTTTGGATTGTTTGTTGGGAGCAGTAATTGGCCTCCTAGTAGTTATTTGATCAGTGAGAATGACAGAAAACAGAGCGCATTGGTACAGAAATGTATTGCTGTGACTTACGAAATTTTATTTTGCTAATTATATATTATAAATGGATAGTTATTTTGTATAAACATGATAATTATATTGTATTAACGTGATAAATATATTGTATAAACGTGATAGTTATACATACTTATAGTTATATAAGTATATATATAAGTATATATATATATATATATATATATATATATATAAAAAACTTTTTTTTGTTTTGGGTTTTTTTTTTGTTTTGTTCTGTTTTTTTTTTTTTTTTGTTTGGGTCTGAACTGCTCCCTCTCCCAACAACATCTCAAGTCTCCAGTAGGTGTGGGAACCCCAACTCCCCGTCTTTCATCTTTTCTCCTTTTCTTTTCTTTTCTTTCCTGTTCAGTTTACTTTGCAATGTCCATAAAATCTGTAATACTCCCTGTGTGAATTAAAATAAAGCTATTTACATGCATTAATCAAGCGGAGCATTATGGCGATAGCCATACTGCTTCACCTGTGAAAGCAGAATCTGTTGGGCTCTCCTTTTGGCATCAAGACAATTATTCTTATTGCCACATTGCCAGACAGGACACTATAAAAAAATATATATATATATCTTTTATATTGTGTTGTTTTAAATAGTTGACCTGCAGCTTTATTCTCTGTATTTTCTTTCCTTCTAACCAGAGTGTGTTGATGTTCTAGCAGAGCTTCCAGTAGAACCAGACCTCATCTACTCCTCAGTGAGGTAGTCCACCATCTGACCTCTGACCTCCAGCTGCTGCCTTCTGACTGCTTCATCCAACAGACTCTGTTTACTTTGATATATTTCTAAATGTTTTTTACGGGTCTGCCGTATTTTATTGTGTTAATCAGGAACAGTCCACCATTGCTCCCTATCACCTTTTTCACACTCTGGGTCTGTGGGTTTCAGAGCTGATAGAAAATAACTGATGTG
>NW_015151288.1:328814-329821 GCF_000732505.1 Cyprinodon variegatus | reverse complement strand
AGCCGGAGAGGCACCCCCCCCAGAGCACTGAGTCCAGCGCCGGGAGACCCAAAGCCCCAGGTGCCCAAAGGGACCCCGGGTGCGAAGGGACCAAGGAGGGGCCAGCCCCGGAAATCAGACCCCCACCAAGGGAGGAGGAGAGACAGCCACGAAGAAGCCCCCCAGCCACCGCCATGCCGGCGCCCAGGGGAGCCGTGGGGACGAGTCCGCGGGCCCCGCCGGCAGCCGGCCACCCTGAAGTAGGGCCGGGCACCGAACACCGGCCCTCCCACCGCACCGACCGAACCGCCCCAGCCCCACAGAGCACCGAAACACGTCCCGCCCCCCGGCACCAAGCCCCGGCGACCGGCCGCAACACCCACCGCGACCACACCACCCAGGAAAAACACACAGGCGGCCGGGGCCCATGCACATCCGCCGTGAACCGGCCGCGAGCGCCGCGGGACCCCCCCAAAACGCCCCCCTGACCAAAAGCGCAGCCCCACCCCACCAAGACTGACGCCAAAAGCGCGCAACGCAACACACCGCGCACAGAATCAACCCAAGAGCAGAAAAGCCGCCCGGCGCAAAACCGCAAAAAGAGCAGACTGCAGCCGGCGCAACCACCCCCCCCCCAGCAGCCCGAGGGGCAGCACATAGCCAGAGGGGAGCGAACCACGCCGCTCCCCCACCGGACGAAGCCAAAGCAGCACAGCCACGTCCGCCGCCCGCACCAGGCCCGACACACGGCCAGAGCAGCTCCACCGCCCCGGCCCCCCAACGCGCGCTGGCCAGAGCCACTCCAACCCCCACCCGCCCCGCAGCCTCACCCGCCGCGATCAGCGGGAACAAAGCAGCTCCGCCATGCCTGCAAGAGGGAAAACCCCCCCGCACCAGGCCCCAACGTGCGCTGGCCAGAGCCACTCCAACCCCCATCCGCCCCGCAGCCTCACCCGCCGCGATCAGCGGGAACAAAGCAGCTCCGCCATGCCTGCAAGAGGGAAAACCCCCCCGCACCAGGCCCCAAC
>NW_015151288.1:326961-328494 GCF_000732505.1 Cyprinodon variegatus | reverse complement strand
CAGAGCTAAGAACTGATAACAGAACTTCACAAGTTCTCTCTGAGAGGCTACAGGATCTAAGTCTGAGAAACAAAATAAAGAAGAAAAAACTGATGTTATTTGGATAAAAAACCTTTCCTCCATCCACAAACAGTCAAGATGATCAAAGTTTGTTTTGATGAAAATTTAAACTCTATATTGGGTCAGTAATTACTGAATGTACCACTGAACCCTGACAGAACTTTTTCTTAGGGAATTTACCTTTATCCAGCACTGATTACTGTTTGTAAAGCAATATTTGAAACATGTTTAAAAATGAATGTATGAAAGTGGGATAAGCTGTGAAACATTGTGTTCTTCTAAGCTTGTTTGAAGTCAAGTGCAAAATAACAACCTAGCCATAATTCTCCTCTGTTGTTGGAAGCTCTTGGTCTGTCTACGTTTAGACATGATGAAGTCATGACTTTGTAGGTTAACTCTAAAACTCAGAATTTAATAGAAGCACATCTGTGGGTGTCTTTTATTTAGCTCTCAAATAGATTGCTTTCCTGTTTGTCATCACATTTCATGGCATGGAAGGAAAATGACTGCCTTCCCTGCCACTATAGGGTGCTACTGCTGCTTTTAGTGAGACGTATCATGTTCACTTCCTGTTTGGACTACAGAACAGTGTTGTTGTTGTTCAGACTATCTGCTTCTGAATTAAGTTCTTTTTTCTGTGATATCTCTGTATCTAATTACCTCTAATTGTCCAGAACCACTTTAAAACATAGCGCCTTTTGTTGAACTTCTCCAGTGAGCACTTTTCATAGTTTCACATGGTTTTATTTCTGTTAGTAAGGAGTAGCTAGCCTAGGCTGGCACTAGCTTAGCATCGCTATGGCTTCTCTCCCTCCCTCCCTTGACTCTTCCAACTCTTACTTCTTCCTCTCCTCTCTCCTGCTCTCTATGTCAGATATTCAGTTATTCCTATGCCTCCTTTAGTGATAATGGTATGTGTAATAAGCTGGTGAAGGTTCTCAGTCTTCCAGGTCATTGTCATTCCAATTGGTATGTGTAATAAGTGTAGCATTGTTTAGCTTTGGAGGCAAGGGTATCAGAGTTAGAATCCAGGCCTCAGGCTGTTGTACATCCAGAAGTCAAAGGGAAACTAAACTGTTCAGAATTTACTCTTTATGGTACGCCAGCATTTATAACATGTAGGCGAATCACTGCCCCCCAGACATCCGCAGGTATATTTTTTATATTTATATATTTTAAAAACAAAGCAGCACGTGTAGGACGTCATCCACGCATCCGGACTCGAGTCGTAACAGGAAGCCCTGGCCACAGGCGGCTACGCTCTAGTCCTTCTATTCATTCGGCTAGCTTCTATTCAATTCCATTTCGGGAGCAAGATCATCTGAAGTAGTAGCACTAGACATCTTTCAGGCATGTGAGTAAAACTAGCAGCAGTTCAGTGGACAGGATGAATAAATGGTAGCCGGAGCGAATATAATATAAATATAGAAAATATAACCACGGATGTCTGGGGTACAGTGATTCGCCTACATG
>NW_015151288.1:324217-326317 GCF_000732505.1 Cyprinodon variegatus | reverse complement strand
CAATCCTTTTGGGGAAAGCCTGGTCTTATTGGGAGAGACGGCATACATCCCACTTTGGATGCTGCAGCTCTTCTTTCTAGGAATCTGGCCACATTTATTAGTCCTCAAAAACCCTGACCACCCAGGGTGCAGACCAGGAAGCAGAGTCATAGTTTAACACACATCTCTGTAGCTTCTATACTGTTACCCACTCTTTACTCAAGGAGGAGTGTAGCAAAAATTTTTCAGTCTGACTTACTTATTAATCCATAGGCAGTTAATACTTACAACTCTTTTAAACATTTAACCTTTAGTTTCCGTCAACCAAATTGCAAAGCAAGAAAACCTCTTATTTTTGTAACTTTGTATCGTCCAAAAGTACTTACTCTGAATTTTTAGTTCCTTTCTGATTTGGTATTAAATACTGACAGGGTCATCATAGTGGGGGATTTTAACATTCATGCTGACATTCAAGGTGATAGCTTAAGAGCAAACTTTAATAATATCTTAGGCGCTATTGGCTTTTTTCAAAATGTGAGTAGTCTCACACATTCTCATCTTCATACTTTGGATCTTATGCTGACATGTGGCATAGAATGTGAGGTAATAACGATATTTCCTCACAACCCTGCCCTCTCTGACCACTTTTTAATAACCTTCAGGATTACTTTAACAGAGTTATCCTCCCCCAAAAGAAGGTTTCAACTTAGCAGATCATTATCTGATAGTGCAGTTATAAATTTTCAAGAATCTGTTTTACTTTCTCTCTCTTTTGTTTCACTGAGCAGTGCTGCAGAGTGCAAAAGCTTAGTTAATTCCCTTTGACAGGTTCATGATTGCATTGATGGGGTTGCTAGTTCTCTGTGTACTGCCTTAGAAAATGCAGCCCCTCATCAATAGAGGAAATAAAGAATAATCCTAGATACCTTTTTAATACAGTTGCCAATCTCACCCAGAGCCATGGCTCTGTTGAACCGTCCATTCCACCTGCTCTTAGTAGTAAAGATTTTATGGGAATCTTTATAAATAAGATTGAAATTATTAAATATAAGAGCATTAGCACTCCTCTATCTACTATTGGTTTATCTCTGGAAGGTGAGGAAGCGTCTGAGGTAGTAATGGAGTCTGAACCGGATTTAGACTTCTTTGATCAAGTTGATCTTTCAGAGTTAGCAAAACTATTGTCTTCATCTAACTTGTATGTTAGATCCTGTTCCAACCAGGTTATTTAAGGAGGTATTCACTTTGATCTCCTCCTTCATTTTAGATGTGATTAATCTATCTCTGTTGCAGAGATATGTACCAACGGCTTTTAGGGTTGCGGTAATTAAACCTTTGCTTAAGAAACCGTCTCTTGACCCAGATCACATGGTCAATTATAGACCTATATCCAATCATCCTTTCTTATCTAAAATTCTTGAGAAAGTAGTTGCCAAACAAGTGTGCAATCACTTACACCATAATGTACTTTTTGAAAAGTTTCATTCTTGCTTTACAGCTCCTCATAGCAATGAAACAGCTCTGGTGAAGGTTGCTAATGATTTTTTCATGGACTCAAATAATGGACTTGTATTTTTGCTTGTCCTGTTATATCTCAGTGCTGCATTTGATACAATTATACATAACATTCTTAAGAAAGACTTGAATATTTTGTTGGAATTAAAGGAACAGCTCTAGACTGGTTTAAATCTCATCTAATCTATTTCAATTTGTTCACGTTAATGACAAATCTTCCACATGCTCAAAGCTTACCTGTGGAATACCACAGGGATCAGTGCTAGGACCAATTCTCTTTATTATATATATGTTCCCGATCGGTAGAGTTATTAGACAGCATGGGATTAATTTTCACTGTTATGCTGATGATACACCAGCTATATCTGTCTATAAATCCAGATGAAAGTAACCCATTACATAGATTACAGGCATGTCTTGAAAACGAAAAAACCTGGAGACTCTTAACTTTCTGCTTTTGAATGCAGACAAAACAAAAGTTATAGTCTTTGGACCAGTCTCTTTGAAAAATAAGCTGATTGGTCTGTCACTTCATTTGGATGTGATTAAACTGATTTCAGCTAAAAAATCTTGGTGTTGTTTTTGATCAGGACCTGTCATTTAAAT
>NW_015151288.1:314640-319038 GCF_000732505.1 Cyprinodon variegatus | reverse complement strand
CGCACTGCTTCCTAGCTGACCATTGCTTCTTATTCTTACTCGCACTGCCTTCTAGCTGACCATTGCTTCTTATTCTTACTCGCACTGCTTTCTAGCTGACCATTGCTTCTTATTCTTACTCGCACTGCTTTCTAGCTGACCATTGCTTCTTATTCTTACTCGCACTGCCTTCTAGCTGACCATTGCTTCTTATTCTTACTTGCACTGCTTTCTAGCTGACCATTGCTTATCCTTACTCGCACTGCTTTCTTGCTACACACCAAAGCAGAAGTCGGTACCAGACAAACATCACACACCCCTTCCTCCACATGCTACTGTATGTGTGGTTAATACCAACTGTTGGGCTGGGTTTAAATTAAAATACACTAATTGTCTTTCCCTCCTCATATGCTACTGTCTTAAGTGGCCTGGCCTAGCTTAGCATCGCTATGGCTTCTCCCTCTCCCTCGACTCTTTTTCCAACTCTTCCTTCTTCCTCTCCTCTCTCCTGCTCTCTATGTCAGATATTCAGTTATTCCTATGCCTCCTTCAGAGATAATGGTATGTGTAATAAGCTGGTGAAGGTTCTCAGTCATCCAGGTCATAGTCATTTCAATTGCTATGTGTAATAAGGGTAGTATTTTTGCAGCTTCGGGGGCAAGGATGTCAGAGTTAGAATCCCGGCTTCGGGCAATTGAACATCCAGGAGTAGAATCTTGTTGTACCCAGAGCCAACAAGACCATGGAAACCCCCATGTAGTGTCCTCCAAATTTACCTAAGCAGCCAGGTGATTGGGTAACGGTACGCAAACAGTGTAGTCATGGATCTCTAACCACAGATCACCACAAACCCATCAATATTTCTAACTGATTTCCCCCGCTCAGTGATGCACTCACTGAATAGCCCACTCTGGTAATTTGCAGCTCCAGAGTCAGAAACGTGGCATTCGAATCAGGAACCATACAACAGGGACCATGTTCAAATGTTTGCCGGGAGCCAGAACTCGAGATATAAAATCCTACCTGAAAATGCAGGTTATGTATAAGGTTAAATACAGTGAGACTGTTATTCACACTTTTGTAATGACACCCAGTTCCACCAATCGGAGGTCACTAAAATTAGTATTGCTTCCGTTTTTAAGTTTGCCAAAGTGATGTTGGACTCTATCATTTTCTCCCTGATCTGACCAGTGATGACATGTTTAGCTGCATGTCGTCATCCAACCACTGGTTGTCTAGGTGGTGTCCTGAAAACAACGTGGGCTACATTAATAATTGGCAATCCTTTTGGGGAAAGCCTGGTCTTATTGGGAGAGATGGCATCCATCCCACTTTGGATGGTGCAGCTCTTCTTTCTAGGAATCTGGCCAAATTTATTAGCACTCAAAAATCCTGAAAACCCAGGGTGCAAACCAGGAAGCAGAGTTCTAGTTTAACACACATCTCTGCAGCTTCTCTACTGTTACCCACTCTTTACTCTATCCAGGCAGAGTCTTGTCCATGACCAAAATCAAATAAATTAGAAAAGAATCTCAAATTTGTAAATTAAATTGAAATAAAAGTATCTCCAAATCTGGAAAAAGTTAAAATAATTAAATGTGGTTCATTTAACATACAAGGTCTTTATTATAAAAGTTGTTTAGTTAATGACTCTATTTATGATAATCACATTGATTTATGTTGCCTTACACAAAATTGGCTGCAGCAAGAGGATTATGTGAACATAAATGAGGCAATTCCCTCTGGTTATTTAAATTTTCACATATCCATAAATTCTGGACAAGGAGGAGGAGAAGAAACAACATTTCTGTCAGACTTACGGATTATTGATGAACTGGACATTGTCTCTTGCCAAGAGATGAAATATGACAATATTCTCGGACTTTAAACTTGAGCACACTGCGTCCCATTTCAAAGTTTTTCTACAAAAAAAAGAGGCTTTTATTTTGTAGAGTCCCTGGAGTCTTACTTTAAAAGTCTTTCAGGGTTGTGTATTAAGGAAAGGGTCAGATGCAGCAGTGATACGTAATGAATTTCCAAATGTTAAATCAATCGATTATTTGCTGATATTGCTCCGAAGAAATGATGGTTGGAAAACCGTAAATGGTATCCAAATAATTCTTTCAGGCAGACCAACAGCCATCCCTTGTCTTCGATTTGGGTTAATTTCATGGCTGTAGCTTATTCAAAACCATAATAGGAAGAAGAATAAAAAGGTTTGTCACACATAGTTGTTTCATTAGATTACATAGAAATCCATGTAAAAAATGAGCTTTGAAATGCCGAAAAAAGGCCTCCGAGCAAATGAGTTCTGAGCGAAAACTTTAAAGTTATTCAGAAAATTCTTTCACTGCTAGCATCACCCACCCATCACCCCAAAAATTAAATAATAATACCGTACTTATGACGATGTAAAAAGCTCTTAGCCGCATTCATTTTTCTTTCCTCTTGTGAGTAATCGATGACCTTTTGGTCGGTCTGGACTGGTTTTGAGGAAAAGTATAAATCCTAGGGTAATTCCAAAGACATTGTGTGAAATCAGACACTTGAGTCTACAAACTTATTTAAAAAAATGGTGATTGTAGAGCCAAATATATGGTTGTGTGAGCGATTCCAAAACTTTTGATGCCTTTAAAAAGACGGATGCTTCTCACTGAAAAATCAGTTGACATGCTTAAGATTGCTGGATTTTGGTCAAACTTTGAGGTGCTTGGAGGCTGATTTTAGAACAACTGTAGCAGTTATCAACATACCGTCTTCTGTTTTAGAACGGTGAATAATTGATCTACAAACTGAGCTTCAAGCTGTGTTTCTAAGTGAAAGTATGACCACACAGCAAAGGTTCAAAAATAGTTGATTTTTATGTCTTCTTTTACCCCTCTTCTTATTCATTCCTATGTGATTTTTTTGCATGTTTTTTTGCAAACTACGTTGCCATGGTAAATCCAATCGCTTATCAAAGTTATAGCTGCTGGGACCGAGCCGGACATTTATATATATATATATATATATATATATATATATATGTATATATATATATATATATATATATATAGTGTGGGTGTGTCCTACGGTTTGGGCCGTATTAAATTAGACGGAAGAAGAATAAACCTATTATATAAACAAATAAAGAGTCAGTTTTTCGGCAACAATAATAACAAGTGCCTCGATGCATTACATTCTATGCTTCCTGCATTGCAATAGCAGGCACCAATAAATAAATAATAAAGAGTCCGATTTTCTGCAACAATAATAAAAGGTGCCTCCATGCAAAGCAATGGCATCCTATGCTCCTGTGAGCTGCATATTTGACTGCTCCTTGCACTGCAATGGCAGAAACCATTAATCCAATCATACTTTATGTAGAGTATTGGGAATTCCTTTTGAGCTCACTTAGCTGAGGGCCTCTGTTGCAGTATGTCCATCATTATTCTCATCTAGGCATATCTCCCCTCTGGCCCAACAGCAAGCACCTTGGAGGTTGCTTTTTTTTTTAGAACATTTGGAAAACTGATTTTATGCTGTTCAGGTCATTGGATTCAATAAACTAAACACACAACCAATTTACATCTTTACAAACAGGGTTTAAATGGAAAGATATCAGGTGCAGAAGGAAATAATTCAAAATCAAATACATTTGCTGCATTAGTGTGTCATTAATGTCAGTGTGACAATCATGATTAAATTTGTTAGTGATGAATAAGTAACAGAAAGTCCCTGGATTCACAATACACATTACATTTTATTTAGAAGTTCAGCTCTATATCAGCACAGAAATATAAAACCAAATTGTGTCAATACTTACAGAACTTTGTTTGAAGCTTTGACTACTGGCAGCAGCCTGAGAAGAGTCTCCTCTGAAGCAGAGTATTTCTTCAGGTCAAACACATCCAGCTCTTCTCCTGATGTCACTAAGATGAAAACCAGAGCTGACCACTGCGCATCAGACAGTTTATCTGTGGAGAGACTTCCTGATCTCAGAGACTGTTGGATCTCCTGAACCAGAAAACGATCTTTCAGTTCATTCAGACAGTGGAACAGGTTGATGCTTTTCTCTGCAGAGAGATTCTCATTGATCTTCTGCTTGATGTAGTGAACTGTTTCCTGATTGGTCAGTGAGCTGCCTCCTGTATTTGTCACCAGACCTTGTAGGAGTCTCTGGTTGGTCTGCAGTGAAAGACCCAGGAGGAAGCGGAGGAACAGGTCCAGGTGTCCATTAAGACTCTGTAAGGCCTTGTCCAAGGCACTCTGATGGAGGTATGTTGGATTTGGGTTGTTAAATATTAATTTAATTAATTTAGACAAAATTGTGTAGATAGACCAAATGTTTTGTCGTTCTTCCATCAGATTGACTCCATCCTTCATGAAGGTCAGATGGACATGCAGAGCAGCCATAAACTCCTGAACACTCAGATGGAC
>NW_015151288.1:311232-313465 GCF_000732505.1 Cyprinodon variegatus | reverse complement strand
AACACAGACTGGAACCTCTGCTTCAGACTGGATTTAAGTTTATGTTGATCAACTGACGAAATATGCTCTGAAATATGAAACAGTATAATTAGCACTAAAACTATTTCTATCAATAGATCATCTGTTCTCTCTGGTCTCATGATTGGAATAAATTTATCATTTATCCACCGAGTTAAATTTTCATAGAAATCCTCTTACTGTTCTGCAGACGTTCAGCGAGCTCCTCCTGCTTCATCTTCCTCAGAAAGTTCAGGGTGATCTTCACCAAGGCCTCTCTGCTGCTCCTCTGCTCTTCATCCTCACATTCAAACACATCCTCATCCTCCCACTGACTCTTTAATCCATCTGGGTCATCTGTTATCAGAACCTTCTGGATCTTCTTCAGCTCCTTCTTCACAAATCTAACAAGGTTTTCCTCTAGCAGCTGAACAGACAAATGAATTAAGAACACATTAGACTGAGATCATTGAGCCAAATATCAGATCCATGTTGGACAGTCCTCTGGTCTACAAAGTGCAGCACTGAGATAACTGTGAACAGAACCCATGGGTAAGTAGTTGTAGTACATGTACAGACCATAAATAAGGAGTCCAGCTGGGTTTGATGCTGCTGGGCAGATAGAGCACTGGGAACCTCTGAGTTCTGTTGATTGACTCTGTGGAGGAACCAGGAAGCATTAACTCCAACCCTCTTGTGTCCTGCTCTGAAACTATATGTCCTTTCCCTTTTCTCAGAAACAACTGCCCAAAGCAAAGAGGCTACTACCTGATCAGAGTTTGAGTTTCTGATGCTCAGAATAGCATTATGCAGAAGGGAATATTTTGTAATTCAATTCAATATGATTGGCTTAACATTTCATAAAATAATTTAATTAGTAACGATAAGAGAAAGATAGAACAGATATGGTAAAACATTAAAATCATGAACAGATATCAGTAATTTTCTATTTTCTTTAAAATGTTTCTAAAATCTTTCAGTTTCATTAAGCTGCACAGCTCCACCTCCTGTGGAAGTTTGTTTAAGAATATCTTCTTGCCAACCTTTCCCTTCCCTAACTCTACTGAAGGATCAGTAAATCTAATCCTAGTCTGTGATCAGAGCCTGAGCTTTATTTCAGAGCAGCTGCTTTTTTTCAACGACAAACAGGAAGCTGGAGACAGTTATTAGGCCAATAACTGGTTAGTTCATGAAAATGCTGATTAGTTCTTGCTGCTATAGGCTTAGACTGCTGGAGGACATAGGGACCCCTTATTCATCATTCTACTTTATTATATCGCTATTCAGCTGCTCTGCAGAATTTGTTATTTCAATCTGTAACTGCTCTCTCTGCTTTTTCTCATCATAGCTAGCTTCCTATCAGCTGTGGTGCCATCAACATCTTTGTTTTTAAATGTTTGAGCTCTGCCTATTTTTCAGTGTATTCCTGTTTCTCTGACTGTAACTGGCTGGATGTGGTCTCTGTCCTCATATGTGGGGGTTGGCTCGGAGCTTGTCTGCCTGGCTGTTTGTTTCCTGGAAGGGGTCGCCTTTGTAGCTGATTGACAAGTTCCCTTTGTATCTCAGCTTATTTCTGTATCTCTGCTTCTGTCTCCTCGATCCCCAGTCAGCCTCACCAGAGGGCCGCTCACACTGAGCCTGGTTGTGCTGGAGGTTTTTTCCTGTTAAAAGGGAGTTTTTCCTCTCTACTGTCACTACAAGCATACTTGGTGCATTGACTCGTTACCTTCGAGTGAATGAGTCGATGCAATCAACTGGTTTTCCTTAGATAGAAAACTTTGAATCTATTTGACTCTATGATTTATGAACCTTAGTGTGCCTTAAGGTAATGTGTGTTGTGAACAGGCACTATATAAATAAACTGAATTGAAAATATTGATAAAGGCAAGTTAATCAGAAAAAAGAAAGTCCAGGTAAGATTAGAGGTTGACATTCTGAGATAAATCTGTTTGCTTCATGATAAATATAGTCCAACATATGCAGAGAGCTAATAGGAGGAGTTATGGACAGAAATAATGTTGATGTTCTGGAATTTCTTTACTTTAAATGAAAAACAGTTTTAATATCTATGAAAGAAAATCGCAGTTTTAATTTGAGACATTAGATTCAGATTCAAGCAAAAATAAATACATTTTTAAAATAAACAATGCTTAGTTATGTCCACAGTTGAATTATTTTGTCTTGGCTCCATATCTTCACCACCATTAAAAATTTGCCTTCAAAATTCGTACATTGC
>NW_015151288.1:304653-310216 GCF_000732505.1 Cyprinodon variegatus | reverse complement strand
ACGGAAATGGCCGGCAGCACCACAGTAAAGACACCTTCTATTTCTGAATTGCTGTTGGTTATCTACCGAAGAAAAAGAACAGCAATTCAGAAATAGAAGGTGTCTTTACTGTGGTGCTGCCGGCCATTTCCGTTTATCTTGTCCCCTTCGCCCAAAAGACCTGGCCCACCAGTAGTTCAGGGAATACTGGTGGGCACATGCTCCGAGATTCCCAGTTCTAGGTTCCTGCTACAGGCTGTAATTTGCCTTCAGGACAAGCAGCACCCTGTTTCCGCCTTGGTTGACTATGATTCTGAACAAAATCTCATCGATCCAGCCTTAGTTAAACATTATAATATTCCGGTCCGTACTTTACCATCCCCCATTTCTGTCACAGCCCTTGATGGTAGTCCACTAGCTACAATAACTCAGCAGACTCTCCCTTTTCTGTTTATCTCCTCTGGTAATCATCATGAATCCATTTCTTTTTTTGTTTTTCCTACGTAACACTCACCTATAGTTTTAGGTTACCCTTGGTTAGCTGCTCACAACCCTCACATTAACTGGAGAGACTCGCTTATTGAGACCTGGAGCTCCGGTTGTCTGGCTACTTGTCTCCAATCGGCTCTCCCTCACACCTCGGCTAGTCCTGTACTTCCTGACGTTCCTTCTGATTTGTCTAATGTGACGCCCGAGTACCATGACCTCCACCTAGTTTTTAGCAAAGTTCTGGCTCTTAGCCTTCCGCCGCATCGCCCTTATGATTGTGCTATTGATCTTCTTCCTTGGGCTCCTCTGCCTTCTGCTCACCTCTATTAGTTATCTCCGTCAGAGCTAGGTGCTATGGAGAAATATATTAATGATTCTTTAAAAACCGGCATCATTCGGCCTTCATCCTCACCCCTAGGGGCAGGTTTCTTCTTTGTTGCTAAAAAGGATAAAGCATTGCATCCTTGCATCATTACCGTGGTCTTAATCAGATTTCTGTAAAGAATAAATATTCTCTTCCCCTCCTGGCATCAGCATTTGATACGGTTCAGGGCGCCACCATCTTTACTAAACTGGACCTTCGAAACGCCTATCACTTGGTCCGGATTCGAGAGGGAGACGAATAGAAGATGGCGTTCAAGACCCCCATCGGCCACTACGAGTACTTGATCATGCCCTTCGGCCTCACTAATGCCCCAGCCGTTTTCCAGGCCCTCGTAAATGACGTCCTGAGAGACTTTATTGACCAGTTCGTGTTTGTGTACATAGATGACATCCTTATTTATTCTCAGAACCCCCAACAACATCAGCAACATGTCCGCCAGGTGCTTCAACGTCTTCTGGAGAACCGCCTATTCGTTAAGGCTGAGAAGTGCGAGTTTCACCAAAGAACCATCAGCTTCCTTGGCTTCATTTTCGAGGGTGGACAGGTGAAGACGGACCCCGGAAAGGTAGAGGCAGTCGTCAACTGGCCCGTGCCCAACACCCGTAAGCAACTCCAGTGCTTCTTGGGTTTCGCCAACTTTTACCGAGTATTCATCAAGAATTATAGTATTCTTGCCTCACCCCTCACTGCTCTGACCTCCACCAAGAACGTCTTCCAGTGGTCCCCTGAAGCTGATAAGGCATTCCGCCTCTTAAAGGAGATGTTTTCACAGGCTCCCATTCTCACCTACCCTGATCCGTCAGCTCAGTTCACATTGGAGGTGGATGCCTCCGACTCTGGAGCTGGAGCTGTTTTATCACAGATGTCGCCTTCGGATGGCAAACTTCATCCCTGCGCCTTCTTTTCCAGACGATTCTCTCCTGCTGAGAGAAACTACGACGTAGGGGATCGAGAACTCCTGGCCATCAAGATGGCCTTGGAGGAGTCGGCGTCATTGGCTGGAGGGAACCGAGTTGCCCATAGTCATCTGGACTGATCACAAGAATCTTTCCTATATCCAGTCAGCCAGACGTTTAAATTCTCGTCAGAGCCGTTGGTCCCTGTTCTTCTCTCGGTTCAACTTCATCATTACCTACCACCCTGGATCCAAGAACACTAAGCCCGATGCTCTGTCACGTCTGTTTTCCACTTCTGGAGAGGCTGAGGTGCCAGGTCCCATCGTCCCTGAATTTTGTGTGGTGGGAGCCATCACCTGGGATCTTGAGAACAAAATCAAAAGAGCCCAAGAAGGTGAACCAGATCCAGGTGGTGGTCCTCCCCAGAGACTCTATGTTCCTTCTGCTGTTCGCTCTCAGGTTATTCACTGGGAGCACTCCTCTAGATTCTCCGGCCATCCTGGTTCCAGTCGCACCATCGCCTTAATCCGGCGATATTTTTGGTGGCCGTCTCTTAATAGAGACGTTGCCGAGTTTGTGTCCGCATGCTCTGTGTGTGCCAAAAACAAGGGTTCCAGTAGACCTCCTGCTGGTTTGCTCCAACCCCTACCCAGACCCAGCCGACCTTGGTCCCACATTGCATTAGATTTTGTTACTGGCCTTCCCCCATCTAACCGCAAGACTGTTATCCTTTCAGTTATCAATCGTTTCTCTAAAGCCTGCCACCTGGTGGCCTTGTCCAAACTCCCTTCTGCTCATCAGACAGCCCGGTTGTTATTTAACCATGTCTTTAAACTCCACGGGTTGCCATCAGAAGTAGTCTCCGACCGCGGTCCTCAGTTTATCTCTCGGGTATGGCATAACTTCTGTGGGTGTTTTGGGGCTAAAGCCTCCCTCACATCCGGGTTTCACCCCCAGTCTAACGGGCAGTGTGAGCGGCTTAATCAGGAACTGGAAAACACCCTCCGCTGTCTCTGTTCTCGCAAACCCAGCACCTGGAGCCAACATCTGGCCTGGGTAGAATACTCCCATAACACCAATGTTCCTGCAGCTACCGGTTTATCCCCATTTGAGGCAACTCTTGGCTACCAGCCTTCTCTCTTACATTCAACCTTCCCTGACTCAGTCTTGCCGTCCGTTAGAACCCACCTTCGCCGTTGTCGTAGGGTCTGGGACCAGACGCGGGCAGCCCTTGAACGTGCCTCTTGTCGGGATAAGCGCTTTGCTGACCGCAAACGCATCCCTGCCCCCGCTTACACCTCTGGGCAGGAGGTTTGGCTCTCTTCCAAGGACTTCCCCTTAAAGGCCATGTCCAGGAAGTTAGCTCCCAGGTTTCTCGGTCCTTTTAAAATCGACCAAATTATTTGTCCCATAGCTGTCCATCTTAGGCTTCCTCCGTACCTCCGTGTCCATCCTACGTTCCATGTCTCCCAGATCAAGCCTGTCATCTCCAGTCGGTTGGTCCCTCCGACCAGACCCCCTCCTCCCGCCCGGGTCATTGATGGCCACCCGGCTTTCACCGTCCACAAGATCGTGGCCTCCAGGCGTCGTGGCCGCGGGTACCAGTACCTTGTGGATTGGGAGGGTTATGGCCTCGAGGAAAGGTCCTGGGTTCTTCGTTCTTTTATTCTGGATCCTGATTTGATCTCTGCCTTTGAGGCTTCCTCCTCCGGGGGGGTGCTGTCACACTCCGGGTTCTATCCGGGTGCAGGCCAGGTTTTCTCTCTCTCTCCTCTGCAGGGATGGACGGGCAGGTGCACTACATCTGAGCTGATCACCAACCTTCTTAAGGAGCTGGAACCAGGAGGAGGGCGTCAGTTCCCTAATGCCACAGCGTTGGTAACAGACCAAACCCAAACCTAGTCCTAGTGATTGTAAAACCCTTGTCTAAATCCAGTTCTGATCCTTTTCCTGCAGAACCCTTGTTTCTGACCCCTGGACCCAGCCGTGAACCATAGACCTTGGACCCTCCGCCTGAAAGNCGAGTTTGTGTCAGCATGCTCAGTGTGTGCCAAAAACAAGGGCTCCTGTAGACATCCTGCTGGTTTGCTCCAGCCCCTACCCAGACCCAGCCGACCTTGGTCCCACATTGCATTAGATTTTGTTACTGGCCTTCCCCCATCTAACCGCAAGACTGTTATCCTATCAGTTATCGATCGTTTCTCTAAGGCCTGCCACCTGGTGGCCTTGTCCAAGCTCCCTTCTGCTCATCAGACAGCCCGGTTGTTATTTAACCATGTCTTTAAACTCCACGGGTTGCCATCTGAAATAGTCTCCGACCGCGGCCCTCAGTTTATCTCTCGGGTTTGGCGTGACTTCTGTGGATGTTTTGGGGCTAAAGTCTCCCTCACATCCGGGTGTCACCCCCAGTCTAACGGGCAGTGTGAACGGTTGAATCAGGAACTAGAAAACACCCTCCGCTGTCTCTGCTCTCGCAACCCCAGCACCTGGAGCCAACATCTGGCCTGGGTAGAATACTCTCATAACTCCCATGTTTCTGCAGCTACCGGTTTATCCCCGTTCGAGGCATCTCTTGGCTACCAGCCTTCTCTCTTACCCTCAACCTTCCCTGCCTCAGTCTTGCCGTCCATAAGAACCCACCTTCGCCGTTGTCGTAGGTTCTGAGACCAGACGCGGGCAGCCCTTGAACGTGCCTCTTGTCGAGATAAGAGCTTTGCTGACTGCAAACGCATCCCTGCCCCCGCTTACACCTCTGGGCAGGAGGTTTGGCTCTCTTCCAAGGACTTCCCCTTAAAGGCCATGTCCAGGAAGTTAGCTCCCAGGTTTCTCGGTCCTTTTAAGATCGACCAGATTATTAGCCCCACAGCTGTCCACCTTAAGCTTCCTCCGCACCTCCATGTCCATCCTACGTTCCATGTCTCCCAGATCAAGCCTGTCATCTCCAGTCGGTTGGTCCCTCCGACCAGACCCCCTCCTCCTGCCCTGGTCGCTGATGGCCACCCGGCTTTCACCGTCCACAAGATCGTGGTCTCCAGGCGTCGTGGCCGCGGGTACCAGTACCTTGTGGATTGGGAGGGTTATGGCCCCGAGGACAGGTCCTGGGTCCCTCGTTCTTTTATTCTGGATCCTGATTTGATCTCTGCCTTTGAGGCTTCCTCCTCTGGGCGGCCGCCAGGGGACGGCCGTTGAGGGGGGGTGCTGTCTCCTACCTGCGATCACCTGCCTGTTCACCCTCGAACCTCCGACCAGGGAGAGAGTACTGGTCAGCACACGGACCACCGGGGACACTTCCCCCCCAAGAACAGACCACAGCCTCTCTACTGTGAGTGTCAGCCCCACCAAAATCCTCCAGCACAGTTTCCTCTCCTTTACCAGTCTCATCTTCTCTGCAGAAGCCCAGAAGAACCTGACCAGACCAAACTGCTTCCAGTTCATGCCCACTGTCTTGTTTCTCAATAAAACCTCTTAAACCACCTCCAGCCTCTGTAGTTGCTCTCGTCCAGAGTCACCTTCAATTATGACAAAAGATAAAACAATATCTGCTAAAATGTGAAGCAAAGGAAAGTATAAAACCAGTTGGACCCCATAAGCAGAACAGCAATTCACAAAGCAGAAGTAGAACAAAAGTAGAACTTTTCTCAGCAACTGTCTTAGCTCTACCAAATTATCAAAAACCGTTCATCCAAACAGTTGACGCTAAAGCAAGTTTTATGATCTCTGTGTTGTTACATTCTCATGTTTCTAAGCTCATACCTGTAGTGTCCTACTCCAAAGGGTTAAAGGGGACCCGTGGAAACAGTAGCTCCCCCATATT
>NW_015151288.1:301481-302942 GCF_000732505.1 Cyprinodon variegatus | reverse complement strand
AAGAAATTGCAATGTTGACAACTTTTATCCAAACTTGTTAAAGCTGAATATTTTAAAGTCACATACTCTCAGGATTAAGCTCTGTGTTTTTTTTTTAACCTCTATTTCCATCAAAGGGCTCCGTAAAAAAATTGCAGTTCATGCAAACAAACTGCAGTACATCCACTTTGTGAGATGAATTCTAAACAGACCTTTGTATTTGAATGCATAATTCAGATGTCATGTGAGTTTTCTCATGTTAGTGTCAGCGAGCCAATCGGTTTCACTGAGATGGACCTGCAACCATAGTATGGAGCCTGAAGAGTCAAACTCACATGCATATGATTATTCAAGCAAGATCAAGAGATTAACTAATTATTTATTTGTAATTACCATATCGTTATATCTAACTAACGACCGGGTTTCTTTAGACTACATCTTTGAGACTCGCCTCATTAAAAGTACCTATAAAGTTATTGTTTAAAATATAAAATGTCATTTACAAGTAAAATTAGATTTTTGTTTCAGAAGTTAGTTATTTTTAGGTAAAGAATTTGTGTCACAATAGTATAATTTTATTATAAACATTTAGGCTTTTTAAAACTATTTTACTAGTTTCCTCAACGGATGAACCGCCAAAAATTTCATATTTAGTAAAAATTCTTATTCCGTGCATGGGCTCCTCAACTTCTTCAGTTTCTGTCTCACTCACATCTTTCTTTTATCTAAGTGACCTTTATTGGGCTAAAACACAACATCTTTGTTTGCAAATAACTAATAAGTTAGACTACTCATAAATAGCTCTGAAAAATCAACTAACTGTCAGAAGGGCGTAGGTTTGATTTGAACTTTGGAAGGGACACTATTGGTCGGGTGTCATTGGTGCTATGCAATATGCATGCCCTTTTTTTCATGCTTGCCGTGAGCATCCGTACTGATGAGAGGAATTCATTGTTTAATGAGAAAAGCTGCATTTTGCTACATTAATAAAAATGTTATAAGCACTACACTCATTAGATGCTGTTTATCAATGTTTGAAGTATCACCAGCTCTGATGAATGTGGAATTAGGACTGTTTTCCACTTTGAAAATGGTTTCATTTGAACGACTAAGAGAGAAGGTAAATACAGTATTTTCTTTTGAAGATATAGAATTGTGCAGAGTTAAACCCCACTCTTATACTGTATTTGTACCTACAATTCTCTCTCTGTATCAAGCAAAATAATACATTCAATAAAATATTAACTTCACTATAAAAGTTGAACATCTGGGCTGTAGTTACTCTGTGTAGCCCATTACATGTATTTTATCTGAGGCTGAAAAAATGAATCATATTAATTGATTATTTCAATATTCGTCAACTAATTTAATAAGTGATTCATCATTAACTGGAGTATAGAGACTCTAAAACATAATATATGTAAAATGTGCCTTTCCCCGACAGAGCAACCCACTTAGATCAGTAAATTTTTTTTTTTTTTT
>NW_015151288.1:295067-298461 GCF_000732505.1 Cyprinodon variegatus | reverse complement strand
TCCATCCATCCATCCATCCATCCATCCATCCATCCATCCATCCATCCATCCATCCATCCATCCATCCATCCATCCATCCATCCCCATTTCTCCCTTTCTCCATATAGGCTAACATTTGATCGTTCACGCTCTCCGTAGTTACCCTGTGGCGCAAGCACAGGGCGGCGGTCACGTGCCTTTAGCGAGCATGCGCGTTTCCTGTAGCTTTCACAGTGAATCGTACTGCCTGCTCTGTGCGGAGATCTAGGGGAAACCGTATCTGATGGCGAAACGCAGCTTCACATCACACGTAGCAGGAGCAGCAAAAAGGCGCGTGCTGCTTCATTGTTGATGCTTGTACCAGTTCTGAGGCGCAGCAGGAGCAGCAAAGCTGCTTCAGCTGCAGGGTGAAAAAGTGGGTCTGACCCTTTTTGGGCGGAGCTTCCCTGTCTTTCTTTGCCCTGCAGCTATATTTGCTGTGATCAGTGGGAATAAAGCAGTTTTAATATGTTTTCAACTGGGAAAATCCACCTGAAAACTTCATCTGTGCAGTCAGTTCATCCAAAGTACCATCCTGCCTTTAAATTTTATTTCTCTGTTGGAGCCGCTCAGACCCCCATATACTGGCGGTGCGCAGTCACTAGGAATCCCATTCAACAGCAGCCTATAGTCTGGTCGCCTCCTTGCGGTTTACTGCGGCGACTGGAAAGCAGTTTTCATGTACGTAATCCAAACTGCAGGCAGGTTTTAGCATTTTAAGTTAATTTAGGCGTTCATAAACTGTTTTAGAGGAGTGATCATAGCGCTCTGCATCAGCAGTGCTGTGTCTGACTCCCTGGCAGCTCCCAGATCAACTTCTCTGATTGGTTGATGCGGCGCGTCGAGCAGCTAAAGTTTAATTTTTCCATCTCGAGCAGAAGCGCGTCAGATGCTTAAACGCTCCCGACATGCTGCTTCAGCTGCTCAAAATGCGCTGCGGGACATTTTGCTGTGCCTTGACGCATGTCAACCATTGACTTTGCATGTAAACTAGCTGCTCCTGCTGCTTTCGTTCTGAACGCAGCATAACATTTGTTAACACTGGCAAAAAGCTTGCTGGCCAGTGGCGACCATGACTTCTTTGTCAGAAAGATGTCTTTGGTGTAGACACTTGTCAATCAAACATGTCTGACCAATAGAAAAGCACCCGCCCAAAAAGTTGTTTTTTTATTGAAACAACTTTTTGGGAATTGAATGATTAAGACACAAATGTCCTACCCATGTATGGCCCAAACACAAAATAGATCCCTTCAACCAAAGAGAACATTTTCAACAATAAAAAACTATAATAAAAATAAAAAAAAATAAAAAAAACTATTTTCTATGATTGAAAACGTTTATCTTTTCATTGAAGTTACTTTTTCTATTGATTCTGTTGTTTGTTTGTTTGAAGCAACTGTAATTTGTTTTGACTCTTTTTTTGTCCTGTCTGGCGATGAGGCAATGAGAATAATTCTTTTCCTCTTTGTTTATGCATATAAATTGCTTTATTATAATTTATGCAGGGAGTTTCACAGATTATATGGACACTGCAATTTAAGTAAAACAGGAAAGGAAAAACAGAAAAAAAGGAGAAAAAATGAAAGAAAGAGGAGATAAAAGGGAGATAATGATAAAACATCTTCAGTCTGCTTCATCACCTGCAAAGAGACGTAAAAAGAACAGCACAACCAACGGATATAGCATAAGACATACAATAAATTAACAACTAGATACTATCACTGAAGTATCAATAGTATTATTTAATCTGACATGTATACTGTGGTAGCTGAAGATCAGAATGTGCTTTCGGTATAGAAGTAAATCTCTAAGTACCTGGAGCCTAGCACCTGTTGTTGTTTGTGAAAATGCACTTGTGCATGTAAAGTTTATCCAAAGGAAAAATGCTCCGTAGTGGTTGTGAAGTGCCGAAGACCCACCCCCCCAGAGCATCGAGCGCCAGGGGGACCTAAAGCTCCAGACACCCAAAGGGACCCTAAGAGCATAGGTGCCCCAGGGGGCCAGGCCCCGGATAGCAGCCACCAAGTATAAGCCAGTACCTGCCTGGCCATCCACCCCCAAACACCGAGCACCCCCAGTGCACCGGCTAGCCCAGGCGCCAGCCAGCGGAGGGAGAGCACTTAGTGCTCCGCACTTAGTGGAGACTTGAGATGTGCTTGGGAGAGGGAGCAGCTCAGACCCCAACCTGACAAGTAAAAAAAATGATAACATATAGGAAGACTAAAATTGATTTTCGTCATTTAGACTAAGACTGAATAAAAAAAAGCTGACAAAATTAACACTTATCTAAAGGCAATATATTGGACTTAATATTTTTACTGTAGGAATAATCTATTAAATTAAGCAGTTTGCGTGTGTTAGTGGCTGACTGCCTTCCTTTAAGGAAAACCAGTTTGATCCGGGTGGATTATGAGTGACTTTATGTAATCGTTTTGCTAAAGCTTTACAGATTATTTTAATATCCAAATTATTTAAAGATATGGGACGATAGCTGGTCGGAAACATAGGATCTTTGCCTGGCTTAAGCAGGAGACTAATGGTGGCAGAATTCATGTTAACTGGAAATTTGCCATTATCTTGAATTCCCTGCAGCATTCTGTGGGACGTTGGGGCCAGAATGTCCCAGATGCAAATATAGTCGTTTTTTCCTTTGTTAATTTTCAGCTGATTAGCTGAGAAACTTCCCGACTTATTGCTATGTTCAAAGTTTTCTATTCAGAGTCTTTGTATTGTATTGTAGGCTAATTTATTTAGTTTTTTAATATAGTTGTTTAATTCTAGTTTTATTTTACCCAATTTTTCCTCGTCTTGCAAGCTTTCTAGTACCTTAATTTTTTCCTCTAATTCTTGGATCTTTTTTTGTTCTTATGAGATGAGAATGAAATTATTTTACCTCTCATCACTGCTTTCCCTGCTTCCTATAGTATAGATGCTGATGTTCCTGGTAAATGATTGCACTCCAAGTATGATGCCCACTCTTCCTTGAAAAATGTAAGAAATTTTTCCCCTTTTAGCAGAGATGTATTACATTTCCGGCTCTTGTTTTGTGAGGCTATTTCTTTATGTATTAGGGTTAAGGTAACAGGAGCATGGTCACTGACAGCAATAGGATGGATTACAGCATCCGAGATGCAGACAGCAGTGAGCTGCTGATTAAGAAATAGTCCAAACGAGAGTAGAATTGATGGACATTAGAAAAGAAAGTGTATTCCTTATTGTTAGGATGAAGACCAAAAAAGCTCATGTATTGTTTGACTACATTTAATGATTGCCAACTGCGCTGAATCCCTGTGGTATTCAACCTGTCTATTTCTTCACACTTTTATCAAGTGTCACAGCCAGGCCAAGCTCCAACATCTAGAAACAAAGGTGTTGA
>NW_015151288.1:293032-294714 GCF_000732505.1 Cyprinodon variegatus | reverse complement strand
GGTGTCTGCCTCACGGACTAAAACTGGTAGTTGGTTCCACAGGAGAGGAGCCTGATAACTAAAAGATCTGCCTACCATTCTACTTTTAGAAATTCTAGGAACACTAGTAAACCTGCAGATTGAGTAAAAAAATTTTTCACCAGACTGACTGTTAAATCTAAGTGATATTCTCCCAAAGGAAGACTTAATGTTCCTTAATACAGTCATCATCTCTACATGAAGAAGAAAAACTCCTTGGTGAGCAAGTCACATGACCAGATCACTGAGGGAAATCCACCAGTGGCAGAGGAACAGGGATGAAATGAGATGTAATCTGAGATGCTGTAGCTGGTGGTCACTGAGGGGGGAGTCATAGGACACCTAGAGAGTAGAAGCCTGTAGAAGGTGATCAAGTGACTGATGAGATCTTACTTGATGTGTCATCCCACAAAAAAACAACTTCCAATGCACTGAAAGACGTCAGTTAAGATTGCACTGGTGAACATGCCGTGTACTAAAGGGATTCTGAAATTATCTGTTTCTGTTCTTTGCGATGCAAATCCCTCATCACAACTGACTTATTCAAATTAGAACATTATTTATGACAGAAAGATCCACCTACAAGGCCAAATGATGCCTTGCTGGGGGTGGTTGAGGGGTTGTATAAATCCCATCAAATCCAGGTAGCTCTTTTACCTGCAGTTAGTTCTACCGCAGGTACTTTAGGCTTATCTACAGAAACCGTATTTTTAAACTGTACAAGTCAGACCAGTTAGTCAACTTCGCTGAATACTTGTCTTTGTTTTGAACATTGGGTGAGTATTTATGAACATCAGGAACTGTTGTTTATATTTCATGTAGATTTTTCATTATTGAAGGTTTGGTAAATGCTATCCATACATTAAAACAAACTAGCTCCGAAGTGCAGGTATTTGAAATAATTCTAAATTCCACAGGGAAAAAATGTTTTGAATACACTTATTGATATTTATTTAATACTTTGTCCAAAAGCCTGTGTTTGTAATGCCAGTTTTTAGATGCCTTCTATTTGCAGAAACTAGTGGCATTCATTGTTCAGGTTGGGTTCTGGACCATTTCTTTCACACAAAGGGTTCTGTTGGCCATGGCTATAAACTCTGATTTTCATTGTTATTTCTAACAATTTTCAATTGTATTCCAGTCAAATGATTGGTTGAGATGTTCTAGCAGCTTTATTTACTTTTTTGAAGTCAGTTGAGAGTTTCTTGCTTCTGTTTTTGGGATCATTGCTGTATGAAATCTTTGTAAAGACATACATTTTTATGGGCCATTGGTCTGGATTGAACCAACTGATCTTCAGTAGTACTGGTGAGGGTGGGTTTGGTTTTCTGATCAGTGATTTCATTTGATGTTTTTGCTTTCCACCTCCCTTTATACTTTGGTTCAATACTTTTTTGCTGTTAAATTTCACATTATTACACATAAATTCATATCAGGGCTTTTTAGTTTTTTCTATTTATGGATTTCTTGCTTTGGTACCAAAGGCATCATTCCTGTGCAGGGGCGTCTCTAGGTTTAAGAGACAAGGGTGGCTCAGCCCCCACCGAATTTTTTCAGTGCACCTGCTAAGGCGTTGTCTAAGACAAGCGTTTAACTTTGTGTTGAAAGTTGGTGGGGACGGCTCATAAGGAAAGGGAGCTACCTGCGCGACGCCTTTTTTTTTT
>NW_015151288.1:284142-289807 GCF_000732505.1 Cyprinodon variegatus | reverse complement strand
CCAATTGTCAAAATTTTGGTGTCGATCATTCGATTTCATCCTGGACACTACAGAAAATGGGCTAAAAGTGTTAAAAACCGGAATTCTCCTTTAACATCTATAAAACTGAAGTTTATAAAATGAAGTGAAGACTATATAACATTTGAATTCCATAAGCTTCAAAGGTTCTTCAAGCAGATAGTCCCTAAGCCAGGATCGAACTTAAGTTATTTTTGCTGCAAACAATCAAGGCTTTACACTGTGCAACAGTCCAGTTTACATTCTTCGACTCTTCAACAATGATTCGTGCTGCTTACCCAACGAGACTGCACAAGTAAACTGGAGGAAAATCTACATAGGAGTGGAAGGATTCCATGTCCAAACTGCTGAGTTTTTCAAATGGAAAAAAATAAGAGAGCATATTCATGATGGTTTATACACAGTGAGATTTAAGGAATTGTAACTAATTTTGAATGTGGCATTGTTTTCTTGTTGAAAGGCATTCTTATTCTGTATGGAGCAGCAGAGTAGTTACTTTCTTAAAAATGCACACACTTGCAAAAACTCCAGAATCTTGCCATGCATTATAATGGATATTTGTATGTTGCATTCTCTACTTTTAACAAAACGGTATGGTAAATAGCATTTACCAAATTTAACCTAGGCAATTTGAAACTTAATATGTAAAGGGTATTTGATAGGGTTAAATAATAATAATTACCCCTTATTGTCCAAGAAATGAAAACAAAACAAAGCAAGTTGCTTTTCTGCAGAAAAAGGGAGAGACTAGACCCACCGAGGAGTCTGTGGTCAACTCTGCCAGAACCTTTCTTTTCTACTGCTTTTATTTTTGGACTTCAAAGGAATAACAGGAGCGATGAGAAGTTATTAGTCACCTACGTCTGCATAGCTGGATAATACTACGCCCTAAGAGAAATATTTGCTCTCCCCATTTAGAGTTAAGACAACAAAACATTCCTAACATGCCTAATGCCTGTCACTTAAAATAAAATAAAAATATATACATTTTAGTATTTTTAAATTATCTACATATATTGTATTTACCATACAAAAAATTATTTCTTTCATGTCATAGTTTGCATATGCCATCTTTAGGGTGTCTTTTCTAATGGCTGTGAAATGGACAATTCAAGGCTTTTGTCCTGCATTTGCCATAGATAATCTGTGTTTCACTGATGAGGGCTTTTTACACGCTCATGCCTGTGCTTGAAATATCCATCTGCATGGACAACTAAAGATGAGCGTTATTTTCTATAATTCTGGATAAAGAATTTTCAGGTGCATGTCCTGTTTAGACTGCTTGGTGTATTAGCTAATTTTAATGAAGCTTGGATATCAGGGTTGAATTCTGGACCAGGAGTTTTGACAGGACTCTATGACACATAGAAATGTAGTTTGTTTATTTTATCATCTCTTCTTAAGCAGATAAAATGGCTGTAGTTGATCTTTACTTTGTCTGTTGGACTGAAATGACTGTAAAGTTCTTAGGAATGATGCGCTATGTTTTGGCTCTACATAAATGAAGTGATTGATTTATTGTAGATTTCTCTTTTCTTTTTCAAAAATAAGAAAAGCCTGAATTTTCCTTTTTTTCTGCAGTCATGGCGTCCTCCGGTCTCCTTTTACTGCTGTTGGTGTCGTCTTCATTCCTGATCTGCAGTCTGAGCGCTGCTCAGCCCTCCAACCAGCAGGAAGACCTGGCAAAGACAGCAGCAGATTACTTTTTGATTATTGCAACTTCAGCAAAACCTTTTATTGCTCTGATACCAATAGTCGGGGGTCCTTTGAATTTTATTATGGATGTTACTGATAAGGTTGTTGCTAAAAAAAAAAGTGATCTTCAGAAATTTATTAAGATGGAATTTGACAATCTTGATAGAAAGATTGATGATAATCACAAAGAACTTAAATGGGACATCTCAAAAATTCCCTATGGGAAACTGGAGACAAAAATTAATGTAGCATGGGGTAATATGCAGGACATGTTAAAAAAGTGTCCCGAGCATTGTGCTGAAATTAAGAAAAACCATAAAGGCGACTTTAAAAAGGCTGAACAGTACGCAAAAGAGCTGCACTATTACATAACCGATAATAATGATAATCCGAATTCTGAATATGGAACGCTTCTAACAGACCAAGTCAAATGTCATTCCAAAAGCATCAGAATGTTTTCTGCAGTTAATGCAGCGCTGATGTACAAGGCCATCACCATGGCCTATTTCCATAACAAAATTAATGGCCTCGAAAGTGATATGAGTGACTTAGCTGATAAAGCACATGCTGTATCTGCAACTATGTTCAAAATTCAGGTAAACTGCATTTCAGACCCTAAAAAGTATCTTGAAGAAGAAGTGAAAGATCTCATGGATAGAACAAAGAACAAAGATGATCTGGCAAAGCTGATAAGAGAGTTTTTGGATTGTACACATGACAGCTATGACTGGATGGTTGTTGTTTTCCAAACACCATTTTTGAATTGGAATAACAAACACATTCTTATAGGATTCTTTACTGTTGCAGAAAAGGGAGGAATTAGTGTAGCTGCAGCCAAACAGGCTAAAGGGACTCATACTAAAACAGCTCAGGTAGTAAAAGCCATCAAGGATTGTGTTACGAGCAATGTGCCCTGTAATAAAGTTGCAGAAACATTGGAGAAGTGTGATAAAGCTGTGGATGGCACTAAAGTAAAGGACACATACTCAGCCATTCATGCTTACACAAAAGACCATGACAAAAGACATGACAGCGTTAATGCTCAAGAAGCAGCAGAAGCTCCTTCAGGAGAATTCTGTACACCAGAGGAAGAACGAAAAATCCCTTTTGTTTATACAGGGGAATGCAGCTATTTTAAAGTTCGAACTAGGCACTTCAGAGTTCTGATTAAAAGTGATGAAGAGCTGATGAGTAAAGATCCCTGTAAAAATGTTGACTGTGGTGAAAGTGAAAAAAGAGGAAAATGTATTCAAGTGAAAGATGAACATATCGGACTGTGTGAGTGTGAGAAGGACTATTATGGAGAAAAATGTGAGAAATCCATGGAGGACTACAAGAAAGCGATAATTAGTGAAGACATGATTAGGGAAGTAAGCCACCCTATGTCAAAAATGACTGATGAATTATGAGGTTATGACCTATGACCTTATGACCTCACCCCTCCCCCCTTCCGGTCCCATCCCCCACAAATGATTTATGACCTCACCCCTCCCCTTCCGATCCCATTCCCCCACAAATGATTTATGACCTCACCCCTCCCCCCTTCCGGTCCCATTCCCCCACAAATGATTTATGACCTCACCCCTCCCCCCTTCCGATGCCATCCCCCACAAATGATTTATGACCTCACCCCTGCCCCTTCCGATCCCCATCCCCCTTCCTTACGGATCCCCAAGACTTATGACTCCATCAACCACCCCCCTTCCTTAAGCTAACCAATGAAAATAGGAGGGCGGAATTATGTCCTCTTTAAATATTGCTGGGGAGATAAGTTTCTGTATTTTCAGCAAGAGAAAAAACACTTACGTTCCTACCGACAATGTCAAGAATTCTGAGAGCTATTCGTATAAGCAGAAAATTACGCTCTGCATTGGAAAAAGAATCGGTGTTACCTGAGCAGCTTGAAGTAGGTGTAAAAAACAAGATCCGTTTTTCCGTCTGCAAAGAAATGGAGGACGCGATGGGAGAATTCGGGATTGCACCTTTGGTGAAAGATGCTTCAACTTTGACAACCATGGACGCTATGGAAGACTCTGAGACCACGCCTTCTGTGAAAGATGCTTCAACTTCAACAACCCCGGACATTAGACCGGCCGTAGAAATGGAGGATGTGATGAAGGTGAATAAAAAAATCTGCATTGCCGAGCGGAACATCTTTATTATCCGAGACGCCAATTTCCGTATTCCAAGCTTCGAACCACCCCCTCAAAGCTCCCAAGAAATCAGCGTTGTATTTATGCCGGGTTCAGCATCCCCCCCTAGAAACACTGCATAAAGAATGGTCTTTAGAGGATTCTGGCATGGTTGGTGCATGGGGATACATCTTCAAATACGAATCCGGTGAGCTCTACCTTCACCAACTGGATCGAGAAGAGAATCTCACACCCTTTTCCGACACATGCAACCTTACCTATAATGACTGGGCAGTGCTGAGGTTGGTGGTCCCCTACAATACGGAAATAAATGGGGAATTGGCTACATCAGACCGGTCAGAGTTGATCGGTTTTTGTTGGATTAATTGTACAAGTTATTCTACTTTAATCATATTACTTTAATCATATTATTATGCTTACACACTGAGATCATATTATTATGCTCACACATTTTGTTATCCTTATTTCACTTATATCATAAAGAGTGTTGAAGTATTTTACTTGTTTGTTCTGTACTAATGTTTTAAGTCTGTGCAGAAGCTGTGCAGAAGGAGTGCTGATTGTGAGAACTGGCTGCTCAAGGTCAGCAGCCAGGAGAAGAACACGGGGAACTGCACGTACACCAGAGAAAGGAGTGAAAGNCCCTCCATCACAGGGAGGGCAGGACTCTGCAGGATCACTGATCCACCTCAACACAGAGACAAACTACAGCATTTCATCCATTTCCACACAGCTTCATCAACACTAACTCCACAGTCTGATCTTACCAGTGACAGTGAGGTTGATGCTGCTGCTGGCTGCTCCCTCTCTGGATGACCAACACCAGTAAACTCCACTGTGCCCTGGGTGGAGGTAGCTGATGTTACAGGTAGATCCAGCTAGTTTCCCCCATTCCTTTCCACACTGAGTCCTGGTTGCTGTGGTTGTGTTCCTCCATACAGTCCATCCAGCAGAGCTGCTGTTCTCCTCACAGCTCAGAGACACAGATTCGTATGGAAAGAACTGAGATCTGCTGGGACTCACAGTCAGACCAGCTGGGAGGACTGGAATGAGAAAAATACATGAATTTATAGTATTGACAAAAATTATGTGTATTAAATTAATCAGAATATTAATTTATTTTAATGTTTATAGAAATGAACCAACCTTCATTTATTATACAGCAAAGCAGCAAACAGGGAACTGAGGAGAAATTAAACTGTTTTGTTAAAGTTTAAAATAGAAAGATTTATTCAAAAAGTATTAAATTTAACTATCTGAGATCTGTGCCTAAAAGCCAATCCAGTGTTACTAAGCGTCACAAAGAGGGCAGTAAAGTAATTTCTCTTCCTGCTTGATGTGATGAAGTTCTTTCTTTAAATTCTCTTTTTGATCAAACTCTCAGGTTAAAACAGATAAAACAGTTATTTTACTTAAAAAGCAGCTTTTTTACTCACAGAGCAGAAAATGCAGAGATGTTGCCAACATGGCGTCACTTCATGATCTGATCACTGATCGTTTCCTGTTGGGGTCTCAGAATAAAGCACGCCTTCTTCCTGTAAATAGAAATCTATGGTTAGTTCCTCTTTCTAACATAAATGCATGTTTTCTGTTTTTAAATCTAAAAAAAAAACAAATTAGTCTCACAAAGAACAGAAACGTACCTGCAGAGTTTTATCTTGTTTAAACAGAAGCTCCACTTAGATTTTTACCTGCTTAGATTGGTTGATTTTACACAATAATAGATCCTCACTAGAGAGTATAGTAATACACCTTATGTCAAAATGATTGATGACATATGACCTTATGACCTATGACCT
>NW_015151288.1:279360-281394 GCF_000732505.1 Cyprinodon variegatus | reverse complement strand
CTTACACTCTCCACAAACCGGCAAGACTTTGTTTTCCAAGGAACAGAGTTTTTGTCTCGGGGCCGATGAAACAATTGCAGGCAGATCTTTGTGACATGCAATCTTTAGCCGACCAAACTGACGGATACAATTATTTATTAACGGTAATTGATTTGTTTTCCAAAAAGGCTTTTGTCCGAATTCTTAAAAAAAAGACTGCCTCAGAAGTAGTAAGGGCGTTTGAATCAGTGTTTAAAGACAGTAAAATTCCTAAGAAGCTTCAAACCGATGCAGGGAAAGAATTCTTTAACAAAGACTTCAAGGCCTTAATGAAAAAATACGGAATTATCTACTTTGCGACAGCCGGTGATGTGAAGGTCTCCGTCATAGAGCGGTTTAATCATACGCTCAAAACAAGAACGTGGCGATATTTCACCGCTAATAACACACAGAGATATCTGGATGTGCTTCAAGATCTTGTAAAAAGCTATAATCACAGCTTTCATTCCGGAATAAAAATGACCCCTATGTTTCCTTTGAGAATAAAGACCGAGTTCTAAGGAATCTTTACGGTCGGAAGGTGGGGAGAGAAAGAAAAAAGGCAACAAAGAGGAAATTTAAGAAGGATGACCCGGTTAGAATTTCAAAGTTGAGAGGGGTGTTTGATAAGAAATACGAACAAAGCTTTACGGATGAAATCTTCACCATATCCGAATGCGTCGGTCGTTCTCCTCCTGTGTATAAATTAACGGACTATGATGGAGAGCGGATCAAGGGGTCTTTTTACGAAGATGAAATACAGAGAGTCAAAATACCCAAAGACAAGGTATACCATGTGGAGAAGATATTAAAACGACGTACGCTCAGAGGTCAAAAACAAGTGTTTGTAAAATGGAAGAACTGGCCGGAGAAATTTAAAAATTGGGTCAGAGCGGCAGACTTGAGCGATGTATAAAAAAACCCTGCATTGAACCCACCACCAAACTTTTACCATGGATCCGGTGAGCGATGAAGACGGGTTCTATATTACATTACCGTCTAACAGCAGCGTGGACGTATTTAAAAATAATACCGGATCTAGTTTCCGCGTAAATTTGGGGCGGCATATCAATTTAGAAGATAGATGGCAGGTTGCCTTGGTAGAGATTTCATATCCCCATACGTGGTTAAACGAAGCTGGACGGGAGCAGTTCTTCCGGCAGAATATAACGCACGGATATTACGATGACATGACGCGATTCAAAGCGGAGAATGAAAACCATCTTAGAAAAATAGAAAGTGATATATATTTAAAGATGAATATGATTGAAAAAAGGATATTTTGTCAAGCAGGGGGTCGGAACAATATACGTTTTCATCCTCCTATAGCGTACATGTTGGGGGCAGAGCCGGGAAAATTGATTTTGGCTGGCAAAAGATCCCTTCCTCACCCCTTTGATCTAAAAGGCGGTATGGATCTTTTTTATTGCTATAGCGATGTAGTCGTTTCACAGGTGGTGGGCGACGCTTATGACCCTCCCTCTGAAAATAGAAGGCCGATACGGCGATATTATCACGCAACATTTCAATCCTCCTCACCATTTACCCGTTTCAAAAAATCATATTGAAAATATCCACGTAGAAAAAAAATCCGATCAAAATGTACCGATTAATTTCAGCTACGGAAAGACCGTTGTTAAACTACATTTTAGACCAGTCTCTTCGAAGCGTATGAGGAGAAGAGACATACAATACAACGTGTAATTTAACCCGATCATTAAAGATATATATTTCTGGAACAACATTCATATCGTCACTTCACCATAGACTCCCCTTCTGAACTATTTTACCCTGCTGCATTGGAGAGAAGCAAATAAATAAAAAAAATCACACCATGGCGCGTATCGGATTGAATACGGATCCCCATAGGTTTATACATTATTACCAAAATCAGGTCGGAGGCGATTTAGGAGGATTCACCGGCGCTCCCGTGTTATACGGGCGTGGGATCGGAGCCATATTTTCAAGACTATTCAGATTTGTCTCACCCCTATTTAAAAGCGGATTCTCTATAGC
>NW_015151288.1:275981-277514 GCF_000732505.1 Cyprinodon variegatus | reverse complement strand
TAAGATTTCTTCAAACGTTTTGACGTCTGAAAAGGAAACTGGTGTTTGATCAGAAAGTCCTGCCTGCCTTTACCACGCTCTAGCCTGATGACAAACCTCTATGAGGGAGAGATTCGGATATGCTAAACAGGCTAAATTTTTTGCAAAGCAAAGTTGATCGCCGTCATCATTAATCACAATTAAATGTCTTCTCTTTCTTTTTATTAATTCTTGGTCTACTATTTTTTCAAGTTTTAGTCTGCCACCCCCGTTAGGATTCCGAATCAGCTGGAGAATGAATTCTACGTTATCCTCTTCGGTTAATTCCGAATTAGATTGTACCAAAGTATCCATATATTTTTCACGTCACAGTACTGGTGAGCTGGCCGGCTTGATCTGACCGAGGCGGCTGTGGAGCGCTCCTCGCCTGGGCTGCAGCTCCCTCCGACCCAGGTTCCGCGATGTGTTCAACCCGCGGCACAGTATGGGTGAGCTGCCCGGCTTGATCAGACCGAGGCGGCTGAGGAGCGCTCCTCGCCTGGGCTGCAGCTCCCTCCGACCCAGGTTCCGTGATGTGTTCGACCCATGGCGCTTGCCCAAGAGACTGGGTATTGGATGTCAGCGGCTGCTCGGAACTTTGGTGGCTGGTCGAGCGAGAGCCTGGGAGCTGAGGAGACAGAGCACCCGGCTGGCTGACGGGTCGAAACCCTGGGGGATGCGCTTTGGCACGGGAAGATGACACTGGAACTGTCGGATAAGGAGCTGGACGTCTGGTACCACCAGCGCACGCACTCTCTGGCCAGACGGAACGGGGGGTGTGTAGAGGAGCTGGACCACCTGGAGGGTTAGCTGCGAGGGAGGTAGGAGTCGGGTGGTTGAGGGGATGAGGTGTTTGTTGAAGCGGGGTGGGCTGCAGCGTTCCCTGTAGAGCCGCTGTATGGAGCCCAAAGTCCCCTAAATAAATAGCTGGATTGCTATTATTTTGGTGGAAACTTTTTGGTTGTGGAAGAAATTCTCTCTCTGTTCGGATATTTGGGGTGCTTTCAATCGCTGTGATGGTATCTGGAAAAAAAAAAAAAATTAAAATAATTGTTATTTTTCCATCCCATTTTTAATATTCTTTCTAAATAAAAGTCTTACCCAAAAAAATCAATGTCTGACAGATGAAAATCCTCGATATCGGAATCTTGAAACAGATGAAAAAAAAATTAGAGCTTTTAAAATGTGAGAAAAAAAAAAAAAAGCGGATCTTGTTAAAAACAAAAACTTTTACCTATTACAATGATAGGATTAATTTCTGCCATTGAGATCTGCCCTTAAACAAGAATTTAAGTAAATGAAAAAGAGATTGTATTTATTTCTAATAATGTAGGAAAAAAAAATTACTCACTGTGTTTTATACTGGAGGCGTTTGTCCGAAACGTTGAAAGAATGAAATCAGCTTCCCGTAGGCATACGGTCTTTTTGTAGGAGATTAAAACCTTGCACATGTCGAGCTGTAAATTTAGGTGTCGTTTAGATCACACTAAAAGCTTGGGGAGTCTTTTTTTTTTT
>NW_015151288.1:274457-275755 GCF_000732505.1 Cyprinodon variegatus | reverse complement strand
CATTCTACAGGCCATTAGTTACAGAGAGAAACAGATGCTTTGTGGTGAGATGATGCTAAAGAAAGAGTCGCCATAAAAACCCAATTCACAGTGAGGATTTCTAAATCTTACCTAAGAAACGGCTGCAAATAATGTTTGATTTTAATTATGAGCTTTTGTAGATCAGGTTGGAGTTAGATTTACCCTCTAAGTCAAAGGCAGACTAACAATACCTGGTTGAAAAAATTTGAGGAGTGAGAAGGATTCACTTCACAGGTAATGGAAGAAGGTGGAGGGAAATCCAAAGTATATAACAAGTCAAATCTACCATCTGTTTCTGGTTCAGTAGAAAAATCATCTGTGAAAAACTGGCTCCTGATCCCTGATACATTATCTCTCTTATTTAAAAGCTGCTGAAGATCTTTAAGCTTTAAAAAGTTCATAAAGACGGTCAACGCCCCAATATCTATGGAGGAAAGTAGGAAAGCCCTGGTCCTGCTCCTTCTGTTAGTCACACGACTTCTAAAAAAAGGAGCCTGATTATAAACAGAATTTATTTCCTCTGAAAAATAAAATAAGTTGTTTGTCAAATGAACTGTTTAAAGCTCACCAGCATAAAATTTAATGCAGTTTTACCCTGAAATCAGTCGGAAATAACAAATCAGCCTGTAACTCTGACAGTAGTGTCACATGCCAACCAGTTTAGGCCATAAAGTCCAGAACAGTAAACAGGAAGTCACAGACATCTGGTTCATCTACTTCCTTTTAAAGCTACTGGAGATCTTTAGCCTTCAATGTGAACATAAAGAACAGCAACCAATAGCTGCAGAGGACAGAGCTGCTAAACCCATAACTCTGCAAAAATAAGACTGAAGTCCTAAAATGTAAACAAGTTTATTTTCTCTGAAAAATAAAAGGATCTAACTTAGCTGACTGGCTGTGATGTTTTTCAGTCTTTCACAGAAACCAGCAACAACAGTTTGCTTATCGCACGATTTAAATCGCACTATAGAAAATCACACAATAGAAAATCCAACAGAAAGTTCAAGCAAGCTCCTCCTGGAAAAAATATCAGCATTGAAAGATAAAGTCTGACTAAACCTGCTTCTTTTAACCAGTTACGGGTTAAAAGCAACAAAGACAAGAAAAACAGAGTTTTTAGTTGTCCAAAACAAGGAGCCAGAACCAAAGAGGTATCAACACTAAAATATCTCTATCTGGAGAACAAATAGAACAGAGGACAATCATCCACCTCAACAATAGATTTTCATTAAAAAGAGTTTTCATAAAGAAGACAGAAAGAAAGCAGCAGAGCTGCT
>NW_015151288.1:270815-272197 GCF_000732505.1 Cyprinodon variegatus | reverse complement strand
TACGTATGCGATTATTGCTTTTCCCCTTTTGTAAATAAAGACAGACATTCCTGTCGGGGTCATTGCCCCGTCTGCAACGATCCAGGCTGTACGCAGCATGAATCCTCACCAGTTTTATGCCCCGACTGCAATTTGACATGTCGTAATCAGACCTGTTATGCGAAACATAAAATCAGAAAAGAAAGACCGTTAGCAAAAACAAGGGCCAGTAATTGTGAGATGCATAAATTATGTCTAAAGTGTGGAAGAAAATATTATATTCCCATCTCTACTACCGGCAAACCCCATGTATGCCTACCTCGAAAATGTCACATATGCGGAGAGAAAATATCTCCAGATTCGGGTGAGGGAGAGCACCAGTGTTTCATTCAACCCTGTCAGAAAGATGAAAAACTAGAGGAGAAATTAGTTTTTTTTACATTGAGACCTTTGTTAATGAGGAAAGCAAACAAGTTCCTTTCCTCGTCTGTGCAAAAGATTCGTCGGGAAAAGAATGGTCTTCCTTTGATCTGAAATGCGTTCAAGATTTTATACTCCACTTTCGAAGACCAAAGTTTTCCAAATTTGTCTTTTTGGCGCACAACGGTAGATCTTTTGACTATTTGGTTCTAAATGCATTGGTTCAGATGGGTATAAAACCTCACATCATTATGCAAGGTTGTAAAATTCTCTGTTTTATCGATCCAGATTTTGGTTTAAATTTTATAGATAGTCTTTCATTTCTACCTATGAAACTCAGTGCCATGCCAAAAGCTTTAGGCTTTAGCGATAAAAGTAAAGGTTCCTTTCCACACAAATTTTCATCCCAACAAAATTTGAAATACGTCGGCCCGCTTCCCCCTCCTCAGGCCTATGGGATAGAAAATATGTCACTGCCTGAAAAAAAAAAGTTTTTGAACTGGTACAAAAATGCTTCTGCTTCCCCATTCTCTTTTGAAAAAGAGGCAATGTACTACTGTAAAAACGATTTTGAAATCCTATCTCAAGGTTGCAAAAAATTTAGAGAGCAGTTCTTTAGTGATACCCATATAGATCCTTTTTCTTGCATTACAATCGCCTCGGCGTGCATGAAGACTTTTCAGGCAAATTTCCTGACTTCAAATACGCTGGCAATACCTGATCCGCTCGGGTATCGCGGACAGACAAAGCCGTAATCAATCGGTTCGATCGAATGGCTGGAATACTTGGCTTTTTCCAGAAACATCTTCATCCAACACGCCCTTAATTTAGGGGAGAAAAGAGTAGGGTCGTATTTTTTGGACGGTTACGCCGAAACAGGCGACGTCAAGTACGGTTTTGAATACTTTGGCTGTCTGTTCCACGGTTGCCCTTCCTGTTTTAATCCTTTGTCCATTTGTCCGTTAAGAGGCGCGAGCTACGAA
>NW_015151288.1:266156-267504 GCF_000732505.1 Cyprinodon variegatus | reverse complement strand
TCGAGACATTGATGCTGGAGTTGACTCGGGTGGTCTGTTTGACATCCGTAACAAGTCTCTCGATTATATTCCAAAGCGACGTGGTTAAGCAAATGAAGCATGGCTGTTTTTACTATAGCAATGTGTGAGGAAAAGATCCAATCCTCATCCACCTCCCCGTTTATAATCGGTGGAGTCTGCGCCGGATGCACGATGAGGCTGGTTTGTTCGTCTTCGGACGAATCAGGTGAGGCTCTTGCCGCCCTGTCTTCATCAGACTCGGAAAGAGCGGGAAGCAATTTCTTTTCCTCCTTTAGGATATTTACTTCATAAGTCTCGCTTGGAAAGGCGCTGGTGATGGTGGATGATTAGCTTCGTCTGGAAAAAGCACCGGTGATGGAGGGTAGGGTGGTGAAGGTGGAAGATATGGAGTCGCTGTGGGGGAAACAGGAGAGTATAAATCCCAGTACGACCCCGTTCTATCCGGTGTAGGTTCGCCCCTTCTTGAAGAGATGTGTGCCGGTATGCTTCCTCACGCTAAATATATAGGGTGGAGGGTGGAGGGCGTGTCAAAAAGAGGGTTTTTTTCACAGTCAGAATGTCAAGCCAACAGCGCGAACTCCGGAACAGGTTGGATATTCGATCCCCAATTGCGATCATTTTTTGGCGCCATACACTAAAAGGTATCGCCAGCATGATCCTAAAGATCCCACTTTCTGCGTTGAAAACTTCTAAAACAAACAGGTCAGGGGAAAAAGCCTCGTAGCTACGTCGCCTGCTCGCTCGGAGAAACCAGGACCCGTTTGTGGTAGATTTTGTTTGCCAAACTGCGCTAAAGAGTATCTCTCTGTTGACGATTTCAACATCGGATGGAAAACCGATCAACTCTGACCGGTCTGGAGTAGCCAATTCCCTGTTTATTTCTATATTGTAGGGGACCACCAACCTCAGCACTGCCCAGTCATTATAGGTAAGGTTGAATGTATCAGAAAAGGGTGTGAGCTTCTCTTCTCGGTCCAGTTGGTAAAGGTAGAGCTCACCGGATTCATATTTGAAGATGTATCCCCACGCACCAACCATGCCAGAATCCTCTAAAGACCATTCTTCATGCAGTGTTTCTAAGGGAGGGTGCTGAACCCGGCATAGATACAACGATGATTTCTTGGGAGCTTCGAGGGGGTGGTTCGAAGCTTGGAATACGGAAATTGGCGTCTCGGATAATAAAGATGTTCCGCTCGGCAACGCAGATCTTTTATTCACATCCATCGCGTCCTCCATTTCTTCGGCCGGGCTAATGTCTGGGGAAGGCGTGGTCTCAGAGTCTTCCATAGCATCCAGGGTTGTCGAAGTTGAAGCATCTTTCACAGAA
>NW_015151288.1:261356-262992 GCF_000732505.1 Cyprinodon variegatus | reverse complement strand
TCATAAATGTAGTAAATTGAATTACTGTCTATAAATATTAACTGTTTTATGATGATGCATCTAATCAGTATCTAATCTCTATTAGTCTGTAGCTGGTTGATATTTCAGCAGATCACAGTTAAACTAACGCCTCCTTTGCTGCACGATGTGCTGCAGTTTGTGGTTTTTCTGCTAACTGACTCTAATAGACTCTGCTGCCATCAGGCTTCCTGTTTCTGAGTTTTGGATCAATGTGGACCTCAGTAATATTGAACTTTTCTTAAAGTCTCACAAAAGTTATTTTTCATTTTCTATCAGAACAAAATCTCTTGCTGTGAATTTAAATTAAAAACAGGATTCTTAATGTCTGAAAGAAGAGTTAATAGGGTTGTGCGACAATTTCTCTTCCCCTTTCTGCTTTATTTCTGCATCTGATCATGAGGCTGAAGCTTCTAGCATGTGTGAAAGCAGCATGTCTATCAAACCCAATACATTAGAGAGACTGGCACCTAGTTTATGTTGTAGTTTTTCTGTCAGGATCCTCTGTGTTTTGTGATCATTTATATTATTTTTATGCCTTCTTAAACAGCATATAGTTTCACAGTGAGAGTATTCATCTGCTAATCTAAACCTTTTTGGTATCTTATTAAGCAGCTTCACAGGTTTCTTGGTATTGATGATATTATCAGCTAAATGTGTACGTCTTTATTTTGATCGAGCAAAAAGCAAGATAGAACCACAGCACATAGAGCTATCTCCCAATCATTCCCACCCCTAAATTACCCTCCCCTTTGAAACTGGCTGAGGGGAGAAGCAAATATTAAAAGCTACATCACCAATGATAAAGCCTTACTCAGAGGCAAATAATCCCAATGGCCATCAAAATAAATAACAAAAAGTAAAGAAAAATATTTTCTGTTTTGGTTCATCAAGGTTTCAACAACCAGGGCAGACTGACTGTTCAGCACCACGGACAGCTTCAGCCCAAAGCTCAGGTTTAAACCTACTTTAAGGCTTCTGATGTTCACTGTTGGTGGTTTTAGGCTCAAGACTAATAATAAATTAGGTTTGTGAGCCTTTCAACATATTTTAAAGTAGATTTTTTTCAGCTAATTTCTTGTTTCCAAAATAAGAAGAAAATCATTACATTACTGCTCTGAAAGGCTAGAAGCGTTCCCTCACACTAACCATGCTTGTGGCAACAGTACTATACCAAAGGACAGTCTCACCCTTTAGCGCAGAGGTTCTCAAGTCCACTTCTCAAGAGCTTCTATCCTGCAATTTTTTGATGCAGCCCATTTTTAAACACCTGAATCAAATGAGTGGCTCATTGCCACCCCTCTGCTGAGCTAAAGGAGATGATTGAGTCTTCAGATTCAGGTGTGTTAGTGAGAGATGCATGTAAATGTTATAGCATGCCAGATCTTGAGGACTGGACTTAGGCAGCACTGCTTTAGCAGCACCTCCTCCCCACTTCAACTAATTTCCCCCATTGCTGTGTTCACGGTGTTTCCTAAAGTTGAGAATACTCACTCTGCAACACTCTTTGAGGAGATGAAATATTTAAATTCATGATCACGTTTCTTTGGAGTTATGGACTTGTACTAGGGTTATATCTTTTTTATTATATATATATATATATATAAAATATATGTAT
>NW_015151288.1:257137-258759 GCF_000732505.1 Cyprinodon variegatus | reverse complement strand
ATCTTTTAAGTTTTTCTACCTAAATCTGCCACCGATGACAGAATAGTTCAGTCTTGTGATTGAGAGAAGCTTTTATTTTTTTCCATTTTATACATGTTAAATGTTATGTCAATCCAGTTGTCTAAAGTTGGTTTATCTTGTTTTTCTTAGTTGCTGTTAGTAAAATAATTATCAAATATTTGTTATCTTATATTATTTATCTCTTTCCAGTAATCTTTTATGATTGAGCAGTCCCAGAGACATGACAATGGTTTGCCTTTTTGATTTCTGCATTTCTGCAACATGTAGGAGGATTTCCATCTTAGTGTTATTTCTGAGCAGGTGTGATAAAGAATTTTATCAGATTTTTCCATCCAAAGTCTTGCCATTGTAGAGATTTCTTGTATTTTCCATTATTATCTCCACATTATTGCCCATTCCTCCTCTGTTATTGTTAAAGTTTCCTCCCATCTGGCTTTGTTATGTAGGGTTAAATTGTTTTTGAGATCTATCAGGTTTTTATAGGTAAGTGAGGCAATTGTTGCTTTAATTTTTTATTTATAGGCATTAATACAAAATTCTATTAGTTTTGCATTCTTGTCAGTAATTGGCCTAATTTTTAAGTTTAAAACAATTAATAATGGCAAATATTGATAAATAGTCCAAAGAATACTTTCTCTTGCATTTTTTAAAATCACCTCAGATTTTGTTGTTTATTATTTTGCACATAGCAGTGATTGCCGTGGATGTCCAGACCTTAAACCTGGTGTCCAGTAGTCTGAGTCATATGCAATTCCTTTTATGATTGCCAGGCCGTTGTCTAGAGCATTTTTTTAAATTATAGTTTTCCACATTCTAAGGGTTGTTTTCATCCACCGGTTATCTATAATATTTTTTTAAACTTTGTAGATTTACATCAGCTAAAATAGCCTGTACAGGAATGGGTGTCGCCTTTGTTTCAATAGTTTTCCATTGAGCTCTATATGTTGGGTCGCAGCGGTATATTAGAGTTCTTGCTTTTGCTGCTAAATAATCATCTCTAAGGGAAGGCAAACCCCAACCTCCCATTTTCTTTTCCAGTTGTAAGACCTTATATCCAATTCAAAGTCTTTTACTTTACCAAATATATGTTGATAACAGTTTTTCCCATTCATTACAAACTTTTTGATGTATTTTAACCAACTGGTAAAGTTTGGATATAACAGTCTCGGCTGTATGTTCATCTTAATTGAGTTAATTCTTGAGCTAGAAGTTCAAAAGGGAGGGAGATTTAGTTTTGTGATATCTTCTTTAATTCTTTTTTGCATGAAAACATAAGTATATTCAAATAGTTTTTTTTCGAGGTTCTTTGCTATAGTAATGCCTAGATATTTAACATGGTCAGAGTGCCAAGCTCAGGAGTGGATTTGGATTTCCTGTGGTGGAGTATAAATATAAGACAGCAACTGAGTTTTGTTCATATATATTTTATACCCTGATAATTGACCAACTTGTTTAAATAATTGCAGAAAAATCTGGGAGAGAGTTGGTTGGTTGTTCCACATGAATTAATACGTCGTCAAGATAACAAGCCAATTCATGTTCCATCCCTTTGTTAATTATTCATTGTTCGATTGGGCTAGTGGTTCTAAATCTAATGCAAA
>NW_015151288.1:252371-253609 GCF_000732505.1 Cyprinodon variegatus | reverse complement strand
CCACATGGTGCTAACGGTTGCCACCAAACATCAACAGAAAACATTCAGGAAGCAACCAGAAACATCTTTTTCTTCTTCTCTATTATTAACAGAGGAGTTAAATGTGACCCCTTATGTTATATTCGTGTTTGATAATGACCAGGCGTCTTGTATTGCTCAGACACTTTTATAATGGTCTCTTTTTCATGGGTCTCCTCTCCCAGGTTTCTCACTGGTGTATCACAAAGACTCTCCGCTTCTGTTGACCTATAATATGATTTTAGCCATATTTTGCTATAATATGTTTTTTTAGATCCTCGTTTAAACAAAAAACATGTTTGATATTTTAAGATGCAAACACATATAATGGGAAAATTTTATGGAACATGTGAATAAGAATATTTGTAAACTATGATTTATTTATTTAAAAAATTTACATTAAGAACAGCCAACTAAGAGTCAATTTGAAATCAATTTCATCTCAGATAAGTCGATTTATAGCTGACAGAAACAGGATGACACAACAAGAAAGTTAAAATACATCTGAGATCAAAAAGAATATTTTTCCTTGGCCTATTTATGAGCGAAAATATTTTCAGTGTGCCTTTTCTCTGCATAAATAAGGGTGATTGTTTAAAAGTCTTGTACCAGTCTGAATGCTGGAGTTAAGTTCTGTAGGGAGTTCAGAGTGGGTCGACAGAAAGGAGCTGCCTCCCTACTATAGACAAGAGTGAAGGAAGGGTCATGAGAGATAAGAATGAGTTCACACAGCCTCCTTCATGCTGTAAACAGGGGACCTGTTCTGAGAGTTTATCTGGCTAAAATTGATTTCCTTGATGAATTAAAGTGTTTTTTCTTGGGAATAAGCAAATGTTCAAGTGTGAGGAAGCTCTTTATGCAGGGGGTGGGTCTGTTCCCCTGGGGGGAGTGTGTGTGATTTTGTGAGGTATAAATGTATGTACTTAGGTTGCATCAGTCAGAGAACTCTATTTCTCCGTCTGAGGACGTTAAATAAATTTGAACCTCATTTCTTGCAAGATATGCCTCCTCCTCAGCTTCCTAACTCTACAGGTTCCACTCAGCTGAAATCTTTTCTTTGCCGTGAGGCTGCTCCATATTTATTGATTCGTTTGATGACAAACGATTTTTATTTTTGGTAGATGTGTTGCGTTGAAATATGCGCTTATAAACACAGTTTATTGCGTCATTCAATCTAAAACAGCTCCTGTATCGGTCATGTTACTTTATTGAAGCAATTC
>NW_015151288.1:248090-250602 GCF_000732505.1 Cyprinodon variegatus | reverse complement strand
TATCAATTTCTGTCTCCAAACCTGAAATGTTTCAACCTGGTTCCTTTTATAGGAGCCTGCATTATGAGTGGTGGATGTGTGAAATGTTTCTACCAGTAACATCAGCAGCAGCTGCTGCTAAAAATAAAGTCGTTTTTTTTCTACTGACCTAACAGTATTTTTTTTTTCTACACAGCATCTTTGTGCTATGAAGCTTACTCCCTGTGGCTCTTATTAAGCTCAGATCGTAGGTCATCGAGTCCTTGATGGATTTACCAGGATGGGTCATAATCAGCCTGCAGGATCCAGTTGTTTTACTTTCATGTTTTTGGTCCCATGTTTTAACATAACCTTTGACACAGCAACAGGAAAATATCACCCCTCCCTCTCAGTGCTTCAGAGGATGATGATCCTTTCTATCACCTGTTTGGGTTCTCTATAAACATCTCCTCTGCTCTGATGCACAGTAATAACATTTCTTATTGAATAATAATAATCAAATTGTGGACTCTAATTATTAAAGCCTAGACTTTACAAATCCCCAAAGTAATTCCTTATTAATACAGGTTCTCAGAGTAAACAGATCTTTTTTACAAGTATTAGCTAAGTGGATATTTAACATCTTCAATTGTGATTAAAAAAAACTCCAATCATAATGAGTTTAGTACAATAAACCNAAATCCCCAAAGTAATTCCTTATTAATACAGGTTCTCAGAGTAAACAGATCTTTTTTACAAGTATTAGCTAAGTGGATATTTAACATCTTCAGTTGTGAAAAAAAAACTCCAATCATAATGAGTTTAGTACAATAAACCTCCCAAAATCATCTCAGAGGAAAAAGGCGAATATTGTAAGTGCAGTTTAATATAATAGGAGTATGTGAATAATTTCAGTTGTTTTAAATAGTATGAGTCAGTTGTGTGGCGGGTAATGTTTGGTTTGTTGAAAAGTTTGATCTGTCCCTTTTTAAATGGGTTTGGATCACATTTGAGCTCAGATTCCAATAATATCTGCAGTGTTGGGGACAGTGGCACCACTGGCCACCCCACTTCCCAGGGTTCAGTTTAGCATTTCATCTCATTCTGCACAGCCTGCGAGGTAACATTAAAAACTACACAGTAAACCAAGATATGAGTAGGTGTTCACTTCAGTGTTTATAACTTCTACAGGCAGGTTTACCACTGTAATAAATTCAAACCATGAAATTATGGCTTTTAGTTTCAACGAGCCACCACAAGACTTTTAGTGGCCCCATATTGCCCCCTCTATGAAACATTTCTGGAGGCATTACTGGTTAAAATTAGTTGTTACACGCTCCAGTGACAGTTATATACACAACCAACCACACAAGATAATAAAGATAAAAAATATATACACATATAGCTCTTCTGTCACCTGCATGACATCAGACCTGCTGATAAATAAATAATATTCATGATGATGGTACTGCTGCTGAAGCTCCACGAAAATGAAATTGTCAGAACAGTTTGAAGGACTCTGAGCTCTGCATCTATCTGACCAGTAGGTGGTGCTACAGAGCTCTGCTGGTGGAAGTGGAGCTCATCCAGCAGCTATGGAAGGACACTGATGTCTTTGGAAGAATCAGCAACGCTTACAGTTATAAAGCAGGAGAAAGTTCACCAAATAAACTGGATCTGCTCAGACAGAAAACTAAAACCTGTCAGCAGGTCTGATGTCATGCAGGTGATGTTTGTCTGGATCAGGAATGATTTTATGAAAAGACTTTAAAGATAACTAAAAGGTGTGAGGATTAACAACACTTAGAACGATGAATGAAGCCCAACAACAGGTGAGAATCAGAGGATTCTTCTAGAAACTCCACCTTGCTGTCTGGAAACAACCAATGATCTTTGTTTTAGAAAAACAACAAACAATGAGACACAATAAGGAATAGATATACTTTTAATTAAACATTGCATTTACAATATAAATCCTCTCAGACTGTAAACAGCATTTTAAGGCTTATGGTGCGTTCAGACTAAACTCTGTATCCGCAGTGATTTCCTCCAGACCTGCAGGTAGCTCATCGCTCTGCGTTCAGATGCAGAGTTTCTACGCTGGACGCATCATCAGATAGGAGGAGCTTCAACTGAAACCCCACCCACTGAAAAAACTAAGCTAATAGCCTGAATGGTTATTGCTTCTATAGAGCAGGTCTGTGCTTTTAAAATGGTCATTTGTAAAAATAAATAAATAAAAATACATAAATTTAAAAAAGATAAGTGCTGCTGGTGTTTCAAAGATATAAAAGGTTATTTTTTTAGGTCACTCCGAGGTGAGCTATCCCCCCGTTAAGCTCAGAATTAAATCAAAGTCATCTAGCCTACGGTTTCAGTGCCGATTTGGTTTTTAAGATGGAATCATTTTTAATTACGCCTGATGACATCACCATCCCATCAGATGTTAGTGCTGCGCTTATTATATATAGTTATTGCGTAACATCACATGTCATTCCTGTGCTGGTATTGAACGCAACAGTTACCGTTGCCCCTGGCAACGCCATGTCGTTTC
>NW_015151288.1:244313-247408 GCF_000732505.1 Cyprinodon variegatus | reverse complement strand
GGGCTATAAAGACGAATGATCAGCATTCCTTCTACGGCTAAATTAAAGCTACAGCTTTTTAAAATCCACTTAAAAACCTACTGACAGCATTCCTTATTTCTACCCTTGTTTTATTATTTTAACATTATTTTCTCTGTATTCCATTTTAAATGAAAACTCCTCCTACAATCAGTCCCTGATTGGCTGCTGAGTCACGATTTCATAGATAAATTCAGATTTCTCATCTTCAGTGATCAGCGCTCCTCTCTCTCCATGTGGTGCTGCTGTTTGACACCTCAGCTCCGTCTAATAGCACGAGGTCAGGGAGGAGCGGTTCACCGCTGGCTGCTTCACCAAACGGTTTGCATAGTGATCCTACGTGAATCCACTGCACTCGCCGCGGACACCGCGTCTGGTCTGAACGCACCATTTCAGAAAAACAGTCAATATTTGGACAGGATAAATGTGCTTATCAGACCATAACAGTCTTCATATATGCTTCTACAACCTTAAACATAAAGATCATTAGCTGATCTTAATTTCAACAATACATATTTCCAGCATTGACTGCATTGAAACACATCCTCCTGAAAGACAAAGCAAAGGCTTCTTGGCTTTTACAACAATCGCTACATTCCGACAAGTTAAAAACAATCCACTGGACTTTGTTTCCAACTTTGAAGACGTTTCGCTTCCAATCTGGGAAGCTTTTTCAATTCAAAATGTCAGAAATAGCGTTGAGTTCCAAGATTTATACAGTAGTCCAACAAAACCTTGTTATGGCTTAGAAAACATGCAGATTGAACCAATAGAACAGCTCCGCCCCTTAATAATGGGGAGTCACTGAGGTCATTGTTGGCCTGCAAAACCTGATACTGGTCTATGTCTCTGAAAAGGGAGTCGTTATGATCATTGTAGGCCTGGCTGACCAGGAGAGATGTCTTGGCCCCCTGCATGGGTATGGAGGTTGAGATGATAGCAGGAAGGAATCAACTCTATCGCTGCTTTGAACCTGAGTCCACCCCCTCTGTTTAAGCCTTTTTAACACCCCTTTCAAAGTACCTGTCTTCTTTGTCCAAAATGTTAACATTGTGGTCTTCAAACCAGGTGCAGCTGCACAGCAGAGTTTTATCTGGAGGTGGTAGCTCTTCTTTTTCTTTGTTTTCTAAGAAATAACAAAGCTTTGTTTGGGCCACACTAGAAACCTGGAACGTGCTCCTGACATTCTGAATTGAAAATGCTTCCTGGACTTGAAAAACAAAGTCCAGTGGTTTGTTTTGGGGGTTTTTTGGGAATGACTTTGACCTGGAAGACTGAAAATCTTCACCAACAATTCACTACAGTTCACTACAGTTCCTATACAAAGTGCAAATTTTCCTTTGGATTAATTGGCTCATACTTAAAGGTTCTCACAGTTTCTTTTCCCTGATCAAGAATCTAAACGATCCATCCTAAAGATGAAAACTGGTGTTTTTTCTCTAAATGTTTCCAGTAAGAACATCCAGATCAGGGCTTAAACTAAAGACTATTTCAGTTGGTGACTAATCAACGATTCCAGTAGAGCTGGAAATCAACCATTTTTCCTGAAGCTCAATGTCAAAACTGGTGTAAACAGATCATGTCCTGTTGTTCAGGTGGAACCATCTCAGCTTCAACATTAAGTCACCATCAAATGGGAACAGTAACACTAAAGGTGAATAAAACCGTCCAGCTATGCTGCTTCCCTTTCATCTCAGTATGCAGTGTAAACACTGAGAGGAGCAGAGCTGAGACAGAGGCACAGGAGATGCTGATTGGCTGACTGGCACAGATTCACTGGTGCTTCTCTAGAACTGGAAGCTCTATAAGGTCCCAGATTAAAAAAAATATTACAGACTTTATAATCTCCAGACAGAAAGCTAAACATAAAATGCTTTATGGAGGCGATTATCGGCTCATTTTAGGGCTGAAACAAGCGATTAATCGATCAATCGTTAACTGGATTATAGACTCTAAATCAGGCCTTTAACTGACAGAGCGACCCTCCTTAGAGGAGCAATTATACCAAAACTGTGAAAAAGGAAAAATATTTTGCATGTAAGATAAAAAAAAAATTCTTCTCCAGTCTATACGCTCTATCCAGAACTCCCCAAGTGGAAACATTTTAGTTTAGGTTTAATTCTGTATAAAATCTTCTTTAAGGAACCCTACATTATCCGATTATTAACTGGATTAATTAATTCATAATGTAGTTTTTTTTGTTTTGTTTTATGAATCCTTTCAGAGGAAAACCAGAACTATATTTTCCTCTAATTCGGTTTTGTTTTGTCTTGGTAGTTTAATAAAGTGCACCAATGTAACGGCTACGGCTCTGCTGGACTTTCTAATGCTCAGTGTTTGTTTGGGAGGGAAACTAAAATCAGCCTGGTCATTATAAGTCGTCCTGATTGAGTGGAACAAGGCCTCTATGACGCCTGTTTATGTAAATGGAGATCAGAGCGATCAGAGCGACCAGAGCCGCCCCGACCAACAGGGCGACTGGCAGAGCCACCATCAGCGCGTGTTTGTTTCCTCCATCCTCGTTCCCTCCATCCTTACTGGCTTCCTCTGTTGCAGCTGTGGAAACAGAAAGAAGTAGTTTAGATGCATCAGGATCAACAAAGGCAATAAAAGGCAGCATGAGGTCTGTCTCCTTCCAGAATATTCCCCTTAAAACCAGCTTCCTTAGCTTCTTCTCTAAATAGCCAACAGTCACATCAGAACTCCTGCGCAAAGCGAAGCCTACAGCCTCCGCTGTTCCTCCCGTCTTGCTTGGAGCTCGAGGAGAGCATGTGCGATATTATTATTAAATTCACAGGAGTAAAACATGCGGAAATTAACCCTTAATTTAATGACGTATTTAAAAAATTCCCATCAGCATCCAGAATATGTTCAGTTTTTGCCCAAATATTTTCTATTTGTTGTGGATCTTTGTAACAGGGATAACTAGGATCATATATAATTGCTTTTTTATGAAATATGTTTGTTCTCTGCTTCCAAACTCAGCATCTCTTCATCCAGGCCTGCAATAACAAGCTTGTTGTGACTAGGGATGGGGATCGTTAATATTTATTGATATCGATACCTTTATCGATACT
>NW_015151288.1:239365-241731 GCF_000732505.1 Cyprinodon variegatus | reverse complement strand
TTTTAGCCAATATGACAAAAAAGTGATTTTTAAAAACTTACAGACTTCAGCTTTAATCGACAGGCAGCATACAAAAAGGACGCCGCAAAGTGGCGCGCGCTCACAGACAGCATAGCTCATTTAATTGCTAAAGAGATGCTCCCATTTAGTAGTGTTGAAAAGCCTATCTCTTTAAAAACTAATGATATACAGACTTTATTATTTGTACTCTTTTGGTTGAATGTAGTTTTTATTTCCACTGTGGTTTTATCTTGTGTTTAGTTTTTATTCAAGTGTATTTTAAGTTAACAGAGACAGAGTCCATTTGATTTTTACTTTTACTTTTAAGGTAAGACTGAAGGGCAGCAGCTCACCTGTTGGTGGTGTAACCTTCAGGTGGATGACCTTCAGGGTCAGCGACCGGGTCCCGATGCCGACATCACAGAGGTAGGTTCCGGTGTCGTTCACAGTGGTGTTGAACAGGATGATGGACAGGTTCTTGTTGGTCATCTGTGGATCCGCCATCTGAACTCGGTTCTTAAACAGAAGGTTCTGGTATTGTTCATAACAACGTTTTTCCCGGTAGAAGAGTACAAAGTCCTCCATGTTGGTCCGGCGCCACTTCAGCGCTGTGATGACTCCAGTTCTGAGACACCGACAGCCAAGAAGGACGACGTCTCCAGCCTCAGCGTGCATCTCCTCAGCCGACTCTGAATAAAACAGAATAAGGATTCAGGGTTTTCTTTATCTAATAGCTAAAATGCTAAGTTTTTATTTAACCCCTGAGATAAAAGGTTTGAATACAGTGAATTCTGCCTGGTATGAGACCAATAACCAATAATAATATTGATCAGGACATCCCTAATCTACAGATCACTGAAAAGCTTTTATTCCAAGTTTCTCATTCTAAGGCTTTGCTTCTCTCTTTAAGCAATTTATTTTAACATCCTTTAACTTCTAATCCACCAGTTTGTATTCTAGTGTTATTCTGTCCTGCTCCATATTTAATAAAAACAGCTGGCCAGTTGCTTTGTAAATCCATGTGCGCCACGATGAGCCTTTCACCTGCTTTCTCTGGCCAGGTGAATATCAAGGCCAACAGGATCAGATGTGTTGGGTTTGTAAAAGAAGAACTGAAATACACAGTAAGGGATTTTCATTCGGCTTCTGCAGAAGGAGAGACAGTTGAACACCAGACTCAAACACACCGTCTCACACCGGACCTCCTCTGTAGAGCATTTTATTAACAGAACGTGACACATGGTTAAAAACAGAGTATTGTTCTGACAGAACAACTGATCAGGTCATAAAGACAGAACGCTCCATCAGAATGACAAGGCAGGATGGTCTCCTGACTGAATCATGACACAGGAGTGGAGCATCTCATTTCTACAATGTTTCATATGAAACACATTAATTTAATAATCATCATTGAATAAACCTAACAAGATGAAACTGCCAAAATCGTTGCAGGTTCCGCATTCAGTGTGAACGCACCCCAACATTGCTCACTTCATGTTTTTATGGAGAACACTTCCTGCGTATTTCTTTAAACTCTGAATATGCTGTTTAAGGTGACTCGTACTGCTATTGCATAGCTCTATGTATGATTTAAAGTTAATGTAATACATTTTAGTAACGTGTCAATATTGGCAGATAAAGCACAGATGATCAAAAAGAGTTTTGAGGGTATATTTTCTCAGATTGTATCTATTTAAAATAATTTTAGATTCATTTTTTCTAAATGCTTGATATGAATAATATTCTACAGATCATGTTATTTTCTCCAAACATGTCTACATCAATAAAGGCAAAGTTATGTTATGAGCTAAAGACTCAGATGATGAGTGCTGCGTGGCATTATATTTATGTAGTTACTGCTCATTTTCCACTTATTTCATTAACTAATTTACTTATTTAAACGATAACACATCAGTAATATCAAAGCTACCCAGCAGGACGTCTACTGAAGGGTTACAAGACTCTAGAAAAGTTACATTTCCTCATTCAAGAGAACCTTGATTTGGTATTTCCAAATTTGACAGCAGCCCTTAAGGCTTAGAGTATTTTTAAGGGTGCTGTGACAGTTGCATCTGCAGCGAAATCATTTAGCTGAAGTTCTTCATGTCGTCACAGCATGTAGTCGAAACACCGGGCACTGGAACCGAGCCGTCAGCTCCGGGTCCGGTCCGGTGTGACACATTAACTGGTGACGAGATTAACTGGTAAGAATCTATGCACACCGCACGTTACCGAAACGTAGGTGGCTGTGTTGATGCCTGCCAAAAAAATTATCAACGTAACAAAACTGTTCGCAAAGGAATCAACCAACATATCTAATGAATTAATTTGTGTTTGTTTTTGTTTTTTTGTTTTTCAGATCAGAA
>NW_015151288.1:227220-238316 GCF_000732505.1 Cyprinodon variegatus | reverse complement strand
CCCTCTGGGATTATTAAAGTTTTTCTGATTCTGATAGATTAATTTGTGACAAATGGGGTCCTCAGCACAGCTGTTTGGAGAGATTAGGTGGCTGCTTGGTTACTAGGGGTGTAAATCACATCCATCATGGCGATTCGATTCAGTGTCAATATCCTGACCCAATGATTTGATTGTTTTCGATACTCAAGAATACATCATCTTCTTTTTCCTCTCCCATGTCTGTCTTGCCTACTGTTTACACGAGTGTGTGTGTGAATGCAGAAAGAGGGTAGTGGCTAAAGGAAGCGAGGTAGGAGGGCAAAATAGGTTTGGTGTCACGAGAGTCAGAATTACGTCCAGGAGCAAATGGATAAAAATAGACCAGAGGAAAAAAACAAAACATGAATCGATACTCTTGCGGACGTGTCGATGCATCGGATCGTCGACTGTTGGATCGATGCATCGATAGAAAAACGATTATTTTTTACACCCCTACTGATTGCCTGATGAAAAAGGCGCAAAAAAAGTAAACCATCGGGTCAGAATAAATGTTATAATTTATCCTGGCCTAAGATCTATCCAACACACGTCTGTTGTCTGTGGATAATGTGAAATATTATGAGTAATTGAAGTTTGGGGATCAAATAAACACATCATGAGGATCTGAAAGCATCAGAATCTGCAGAGTCTCACAGATTAACTTGTGATCCAGCAAGTTAATCTGTTAATCTCCATCGCCTTCTCATGATGCTTATCCTCTAATTAGGGTTTTAGTACTTTAAATGTTTAATAGTTATTGGTGATTCTTTTTCATGTCGTAGTTATGAACCTGTCATGATCTGTAACCATGTTCATGCAGTCAGCTGTCATGTTATTCACTTCTATTGGTTTGAGGACGACACATTTTGTTTTAAAAAAAATAAGGGCAAAATTATCTCTATGGAGACGACCCCAGACTTGTATTTTATTTATTTTTTTGCGAAGCGCCCCTAAACCTGTTGAGATATTGATTCAGACATATCACCTGTATGTTGAACAGCCGATCTAGATCAACATTTGACAGTTATTCTATAGTTTTTAGAGTCCACTGATCGCTTAAATCATGTTTTAATTCCAGAATATGAGATATTATTACTATTTATTTTCCTTCTTTACTCTTAGAACAGAGTGGGGTCACCTTGTTAAGAAATCATTAGACAGTAGGTTCTGCAGCGTAGCTGTTAAGAGATAAACTCATCACCAGATATCTTTTCTATCATTAATCTACTGTATTTTATTCATTGATAGTTAGGCACCTGTCAGCCTGGAGGCTGTGCTGCTTCTTTTAATGTTTTTAGTACAGCAGGTTCTGCATTTTTTCGCCCCGATGCCCAAAATATCACATAAATTCACACAATATGTAAAGTGAATTCAGACTCAAGGTTTCTCTCTTCCCTTTAGCTTTTTTTATTGTTATTTTTCTTTGTTCCTGTAACACACCTTAAATTTTAAAGACATCTCTAACTCCTCTGGAAACGAGCTGGACTGTAAATAATTAGTTTCCCTCCATAAAAACTATGGAAGCAAATTGTTATCATATTTCAAATGCTTTTTCATTTTCAAATTTTACATGTCAAATTGAATTTTGATATGTATTTGCTGGGGCACGTTTTGAAAAATAAATCTCAAATGTCTTTTTCTTTTTAATTAAGTTAAAGGATGAGCAGTGTTGAAGAAGAAAATGAAAACAGGATTATTGATTACTAATTTCATTTATGAGTCAAACAATGCAACCACATTCTTAAAATGAAAAAGCATTTCTGGAAATGCTTTTTCATTTTAATTATGGTACCGATTTGCTTCCATAATAAACACTCAGTGGTTTTGGGAACAGAAAAAGGAAACATTCATTTTAGCTCCTTTTTAGTTTAAAGACACTGTTAGTTTCTCCCATGTACCTTTTATTGCCCCTGGCTTTTATTCCTTCTCATACAGCTTTCTGTGATTTTGCTAAACCCCCCAGAAAAAAAGGTGTCCTCCTTTTCAGAAAGCCAAATCTGGTGGCCATAGTTAGATGCCCAGTGAGGCTCCATCTCACCATCACTGGTGACTTATCAAGCATGAGCAGAGATGCCATCAGAGGCTATAACACCAGAGTTAGCTGGAAAAATGGAGCCAGCAAACAGGAAGGCCGGAGGCGATGTTTCACCGACTAGAACCCACTCCCACGGCAATAATCTCCCCTTTAAAGCGGAGTTTAACTCACCATCAGGGCTGGCAGACGGTACCGACTCGGATGATCCAGAAACCAGGAAGATGAACAGGCACCAGGTGGTCTGCTGGGCAGCAGTGCTGCTGCTGGTCATAGCCTTAAATAAACGGACCTAACGACACAAAAGGAACGAACCGAACCGAACAGGTCCGTTTGCTGGACTTTCATTCAGTAGTTATTTAGAGGGTCACCCAGAACCTCTAGAACACGAGGAGAAAGGTCCGCTATGTCGCAGTTATGGCTTTGAATGAATGACCTTCTACGGCTCTCTTTGTTCTTCTTCTGCTGCTGCTGCTGTAGCGGGGAGGCAGCGTTCTGGAGCAGTACCGCCCCCTGCTGGTTGGTATGTCTGCCTGGAAATATACAACAACATTGGAAAATAGTTTATTCGTAGTACGGAAGAGGATTAGGGCCACTTGGAAAAAAAAGTTAACTGATTTTTACATTTTATTTCAATTTTAATATGGAAAAAATGTCAGAATTCTGGAATTAAACTCAGAATTCTGGGATATAAAGTCAGAATTCTGAGAAAGGGTCAGAATTCTGAGAAAAAGTGAGAATTCTGAGATTAAAGTCATAATTCTCACTTTTTTCCCCATATTATACTGAAATAAAATTTTAAAATCAGTTAACTTATTTTTTCTTTTTTTTTTCCAGTAACCCTAATCCTCTTCCATACACATCTCTTCCTTTATGGTGCCAATTTACATTAAAATCCAGAATTCTGAAATTAAAGTCAGAATTTTGAGAAAAAGTCAGAATTTTGAGAAAAAGGCAGAATTCTGAGATAAAAGTCAGAATTCTGATTTTTTTCCCATATTAAAATGAAAATAAATTTTAAAATATGTTAACTTTTTTATTTTTTCAGTGACACTAATCCTTTCTGTAATTTCACCATCTGCTTAAATTTAAATATTAGGAACTTGTGAAAAAATGAACATAAAACAGATGTCAAACTGCCATTACAGCTGTTACTGGGCCTGATTGATTTGGGATTAAAGAAATAAAATATCACATTTTTAATTGTCTTCTAAATGTGGCTCCAAACAAACAATTAAAAATACTGTGAAAGTATATAAAAAAACAGATGAAGCCTCAGATTGTAAGAATCAGTGTCTTGATAATGAATGCAGCAAATTAGGACCAAATCAGTTTTTGTCCCCCCAAGGTTTTAGTGGGGATGGGTTGAGAGGCCCTTTGGACGCCATTTATCCAAATGAAAACCAAGCTGTGCCATATATGTATATTTCCTCCATCATAAAAAGGAACCTGATCGAATCAAAATTACTCCCCGTGAAAACTAGATTTTGATGTAACCTGATCAGTGAATCCAGGATTCATTCGTTCCACAAAGGCCAAGCCAGGGCTTAGATAGAAAACTTGAATCAATTTGACTGGAAGATCTGATTGAATTATCTCTGCAAAGTTCCTTGAGATGCCATATGCTGTGAATTGGTGCTATATAAATAAACTGAATTGAATTATAGTTTCTCCAATGCTTTAATAGTTTTACATTTATTTAAAGGTTAAAGGATCATCAATCTGATTTGGAGAAAGATTTATTTTTAAAGAATGGAGTCAGTTATGTTATATTGGGCCTATTTTGTTTAAATCAAATAAATGTATGGCTCTTCTTGTTTTCTTTGAGGTTTTTACTTAATGGTACATCTTCTGCTGCAATATTTGGAGGGTCTAAAACAATCGGCTGGACTTGGTTTCCAAGTTTGAAGCCTTTTCAAGTCAAAATGTCAGGAAAAGCGTTGAGGTTTTTTACAATAGCCCAACAAAGCCTTATTTTTGTTTTGAAAACATGTAAATTGAAACAGATGAAGGGGTCCACCCCTTTGGAATGGAGGTTGTTTGGCATATTTTGTTAGACTGCAATGCCCCATACCCATCTAAGTGTCTGAAAGGTCGTCGTTGAAGGGGATTGTTGGCCTGGCCTGGGGAGGTCCTCGATGAGTGGAGGGGAAGCGAAAACGTCTTCCAACTTGGAAACCAAGTCCAGTGGATTGTTTTTATTTTTTTGTTTTTTTGCAAAGTTGTTTGTTTTTAACTTTTTGGAATGACTATGACATGGAAGACTATGAATCTTCACCAGCAAATCTTATTTTCTTGTCTTTTTTTTGCACACAGGTACATTTTAAAAAACACACAGGGTGATTACCATGACCAAAGGCTCTGTCATGTTTCAGTGGTTAGTATGACCAGAAAAGCTCCAAATAAATGTATTTATTTATCAAGTCCAAGTCCAGTGGTCTGTTTTTAGTTTATTTTGGAATGACTATGACCTGGATGACTGAGAACCTTCACCAGCATATTTATGAGCAGGTTCGAGACTCACGACTCCAAAATAATACCTGCAAATAAAAATCAATAACTGAACAGCTTTGATCTCACAATGGAGAAATTCACCTCTGCATTTAACCCATCCCCTTGGGGAGCAGTGGGCTGCAATTGTGCAGCGCCTGAGGAGCAGTGTGAGGTTAAGGGTTGTGGTCAGGGACCCAGAGTGCAGGCTATGGGGATTGAACCGGGTACTTGCAACCCTCGCACAGCACAATCGCACTACAACTTTCAGAGCGGAAGGCTGCTACTTTCCCATGTGGCTCAACCCCACACTGATAGCTAACACCCCATAAACTAGAAACACTCCTAATCAAACAAACATAAAAAATGGATTTTAATTGGTGTAAATCGTTTTTAATTAATCACTCCTGTGAACCAAAACTTTTTTTTCAATGAGCTGCATTTATAATTACTGCTGTGCACTGAGATGTAGCTGTTAGAAATGTTTCTCTAACAGTCAGAAATGTAAACAGAAATGTATTCTAAAGTCTAAATCTATTTAAACTCTCTTTAAACAAAATCTACATTTAATTTTTCAAAACAACCAATCTCAACTTCATTAAACTTCAGTAGGAGCTGCTTTTTTCCCCCTTTATCCAGAGCCAGGAGGGCTGCTATCCATGGTGCTGAAAAGCCAGTTTAACCCCTCGTTATCCAACCATCCAAAGTTTTTGCACTAGAATAACATCATAATTCAAACATTTTATTGTTAATCAAGACCTGTTTAAACATTCTATACATTTATTATTTAACGTGATTTTTAAGCGTTTTAAAGAGTTAAGGATTTACAAAAATCAGTCTGAGCTTGTGGTCAGACTCTAACAGGGACATCATTTCAGGGTTTAGGAATAGGACTGTGGGGACACCTGTTGTCAGAGAAGGTTTCACTATTTACACTTTTAAAGCATTGTAGTCATATTGTAGCCTCCATAAATAAGCTGCAGTGCGTGGACGTTTTGTATTCCAATGTGCACAGCTAGGGGGCGCCAAAACCCAATCTACTTTATCTACAAATAAACATCAGAAAATGGAAGTTTAATGATCACAAAGTTGACATGAGATTATTTTTTTTTTCAGTGATTTCTTTCAGATTAGGTTTTATTAATTGCAATGTTTTCAAATTGAACTCCAAAGATCACATTCGCTCAGCTGACCAAGAAAATGCATCTTTAATTCTCACTCTAGAGGAAAGCTCTCCCTCAGGAGTGAAGATTTGATCTGTTAAACGTAATGGAGAGCAATTTGTAAACTCAAGCCGAGAATTAAAAAGGTAAAAATTTTAATTAATAAAAAAATAACCTCAAAAAAATTAATATGAAAACAAAAATGAACAAAATAGAAAAGTTCACCTTAAAAAAATCCTTTTTTATTTAGAGTTTTTTTTACTGGATTCTGGATTTCCTGGATTTTTCCAACAAAATGCTTATGACAATAATGGAACAAAATTCAGTCTGTAATACAGCATACATCTTTAAAAACTGTTTTCAGTTGAATTCATCCGCCTCTTGCCCAGATGCTTGACACCTCATGTAATCATTTCCTCCTCCTCTGCAATAAGTTTGGTGTGCTTCCTCCAAAGCGTAAAGACTGCTAAAATCTGCTACTTAATGCATGCAATGAACAGGATGTAGTTCACCACAAACTAAACGTGTGATGTCAGTGCAAAGGCCAAATCTGCTCTAGTAAATAACACGATCAAAACACAAAGCCAGGTTAAATAAGTGGAATAAATCAGGTCAGAAAGCCATAATTAGGGTATTTTTCTGATTTAATTTGAGGTTTTATTTGACTTTGCTGTCAGTTGTTAGTTAGTTTGTATTTTTGGCCGCTGCTCTTGTCGTCAGCTGAATCCACTCCTGTTTTTCCTCATCGATCACAGAGAAGGAGATTACTGATGAATCAATAGAAACATGGCTCACTCTGGTGATGAATTTAAAGAAAGTTGGAAATACACTGGTTTACAAATTAGACTAATTAGAAGGTTGTTTTAACCACTTTTTATTTCCGGTCCCTCTCATATGGATTTGGTTTATTTGATGGTAATAATTACTGATTTCACCTTTGATGGTTTCTGTTGGGCAGGTTTCCTTTACAGAGGTTATGATGTGAAATGTTCAGAAAAACAGCAAAGTCCTCCCACTCTGAGATGTTGACAGGAAACCACAGCCCCATCTGGTTAGAGGATGAAGAGGTGGGCCAGTTTACAATAACTGGTCAAAGAGCTGGTTTCCTGTCAGAGAGCTGAAGGATGAAGGTACAAAATCAACTGGGGTTTCTCTGTAAGTAATTTTAATGTCAATAAAAACAGTTTTCTGTCTGTTAAAGAAAGATCTGCTTCCTTTGATCTGATCAGCACAGGTTTACGTTATAATCGACCATCTTCTGTTTGTCGTCAAACTCTGATTGCTGTTTTTCTATTTTCTGCTCAGAAGGAAAAATCAAACTAAGGTTGTTTTTTTCCTTTTAGTTTTCATGTCCTTCCTGATTTTTGCAGCTATCCACGGTGAGTGAACCTCTGCTTCCATTTTAACACACAAACTAATCTTAAATGGGATATATCTTACAGAATCCAATTTTGTGGTGTTCTTGGAGTCTCTAAAAGCCCATAAGATAGATTTTAGTCTCTCCAGACCTTGCATTTGTATATATATATATACGGTATATATATATATATATATATATATATATATATGTATTAGATTTATTCTATTCTATTTTTTAGTCCATTCTCTTCTCTTCATTTGCTGTTATGTTTTGCTTTCTATCGCGTCACTGTATTTGCTGTGTTAAGGTCATGGGTTTCTGCTTTGTCCGCCATTTTCTTCGAGTTGAAAGGTGCCAAAGCCACAAGCAGATTGCTTTAAATGTCTGTTTGTTGGGTCTATTATCACACATACAGTAGGTCATAATACCATGTCACAGCATCAGAACCGCTTTGTGTTTGGTTACGTTTTTATCACGACATTCTGTACCCACATCAGCTGGGAAACTCCTCTTTGTTGGACTTCAGGCGACCAGTGTTTTAGCAGCCTCAGCCATTATAAGGATTAGCTAAACGACTTCCTCTGTCTGAAGTGTCCTTTCCCTCAGAGGACAGAAACAACAGACAGCACAGCGGTAAGCTTTGGATAACTCTAAAATGAAAACAAGCTTTATTAAAGATGAGTTGCTAGACTTTTTGATAGCACAGCTCCTGACTTTTCCTTATGTTAGCACTGGGTGCTCACTTACAGTGTGTTTTCAAATGTTTACCATAGAGAGCTGCAAGCTTAATTGCCCGTGTTTGAGGAATTAATAAAGTTGTTTGAATCGAATCTGATTAAAAACATGATTTGCATACGTATATGCAGTGATGTCATTGGTGTTATTAGCTGAGCAGTTGCTTACTCATTGTCTTTGTTGGGTCTTGTTTTGAAGACATTTTCCGAATCTCAAATCTTTGTCACCTTGGACCAATAATTACATTTTTGTCTTCTGTACCTTCTTCTCAGAATGAAGAGCATGTTTTTGCCATTTGTGCCCGAAAATTTGTCTCATATTAGGCTGATGGGAACTACGTCAAATATTTGTATTCAGCCCTCACGCCCAGTGGTCCCTAAAGGCCCCACCCCCACAACCCGCAACCATGACAACCAGCCAGAATTCGTAAAGATGGCCCAGGAGCTCCGAATATTACACCAGATGAAGGCTGAAGTTTGACTGATGGACTGCTAATATTCAAACAGAGCATTTTGAGCATATATTAGCTAAGATGTGGACAAAGGTTTATTTGTGAACCTTAAACACAATACTCAAGAAATATTACTGTTACAAAATTTTTATAATGTGAAGGTTGGGTAATATGGGACCTTTAAAATATTTTACAGGGGGAGAAAAATCTAAATCTTTTTTCTTTGATTCTCCACTTTACTTTTCATATTCTGAGAGGCATTCCTGACCCACATGCAGATTCAAACAAGCAGATGGTAGACAAAGGGTAAATACCTATTTAAACCCAGAACCACAGGAATGAACCAGTTTCTGGGCTCTGGAGATTCTCCAACTTCTGAAGAATCTGTTATCAAAGGCCCCAATGAGGAAGGATATGAATAGGGAAGTCTTATTGTTCTGGATCAAAATTAAGTGCCTTTAGGATGATATGAGATCCTGGTAGTGAGTCTCTGGTGATATGAGAGGGAGGCCATGCTGGTAGAGTCACAGAGCTGGGGAACGTGGCAGGCAGAGGATGACTTCAGGAGTTGTAGTGAAGACAGTGGATAACATGTTTCCAGAAGTAATCCAGGAAATGGTAAACTTCTTCAAACTGGAGAATATACAACAGGTTTCTCCACATTCTGGATCAGTGAGACGGGTCTCCTTTTCATTTCAGACTCCACCAAAAACATGATCTCAAAGAGGCGCTTCAGAAAATCAGTGGCGCCTCAGGGGCTAAATCTACGGAACAATTCAGACCAATAAACATTTCAGAAGACCTTTTAAGCACAACTTGTCTGGATGGAATATCAGGTTCTCTGAGTACAATCGGACCAGTATCAAACCCTCATCAAAAGCACGGGCTCTGTTGGATACTAAAGGGAAAGACTCACTGCAGGTAATCTAAGGAGCAGCGTACAAGGCATCCAGGCTGCCTATACCATCTCCTGGTACTGGTCCAAGGAGACAAGTCAATCTGCCTTCTTGCCACAGCTAACATTGTTTCCATTCCTTTCACCTTCTTCATATTGACACCCCAGCACTGTTGCAGCATATGATCACATGGCTGAGCACCATTTATGAGGTGTGGTGGCGTAGTGATTAGTGCATTGCACTTGGGTCTCGGAGGTTCTGAGTCCGCACTTACCCCTGGATGTCAAGAGAACGCTGGACTCCCTTATCCTTCCAACAAGGGTCATCCTGATGCCTTGCTTCCTGACTCCATTGGTCAGCAGGATGCCTTGCATGCTGCCTCCCCCACTGTTAGTCATTATGGCAGGTTTGCCTCAACCCAAGTTACCCAAGCCCTGCTGGTTTCCTTCACCCCAGTTATCAAGGTTGGAGTCCAGGTGAAGTTTCCTGTATGCCTTGAATTCTGAACAAAGTTCCCCCGTTGGTCTCTGTATCACTTGGGCTCCACTGAGACTCCAGCCAAAGTGGTCCAGCCCTGGTTTGAAGTTCCCCAGGCTCCACCGTGGATCAGAATTACTTTGGCCTTCCATTCAAGCTCGTCAAGCTACAAGAGTTTAGGTCCTAGCTGGCAAGATTTCAAGACCTCCGGCTGGACCAAAAGCCTTGTCCTAGTTCAAAGCCTTGCCATGGGCTCTACCTGTAGCCTGTCCCATCCCATTCCAAAATCCACCATTGTTTTTGACCTGCCAAATGACATGCTTCACCAGGGACAGACCCAGGGATGCCCACCAGAGATTGTGTATCATTGGGATGGGCTACCCACTTGAAATGTTGTCTAACCCTGTTTAGATAGCTTTTGTTTTGTTTTTGGACTCTTGCCCCCATTTTTAAGGCTGTATCCATCTGCCTTATTTGGGTAGTGCAAAGGGTGGCCTGTCACTATGCTTCCGACTCATGATGCACCCTGGTTACTTGGCCAGGGGGATATCCCCTTGAATGACTGGTCAGCACACATTACCTAGACCCTGGAGTATGTGGGATAAAATCCCATCCTGTACCTCTGCTTGGTAATTAACCATAGGTAGTTTATTTCATGTTTTCGAAATATCAGTAGCGGCTGCTCAATGGTGCAGTGGGTAGCACTTCTGCCTTGCAGCAAGAACGTTCCAGGTTCGATTCACAGCCTTTCAGCATGGAGTTTGCATGTTCTCCCTGAGCATGCGTGGGTTCTCTCTGGGTACTCTGGCTGCCTCCCACAGTCCAAAAACATGCCTGTTAGGTTAATTCTCCTTAGGTGTGAGTGTGTGGGTGAATGGGTATTTGTCCTGTTTGTCTCTATATTGCCCTGCAATGGACTGGCTACCTTTTCAGGGTTGACCCCACCTCTTGCCTCTAGACACCTGGAGATCCCTTGCGACCCTGCTTAAGATAAGCATGACAGAAAATGGAAGGATGAAATATCAGTGCCTGTATGAGTTTTATCCCTAGTGCTTGTGCGCACTGCCTGCCATCATGTGGTTCTGCTCTTGTCCTGCTCTCACTGGTTTCTCATTGACTTCTGACTCTGCTTACAGCCTGGATGTTTTTATGGCATATTCAGTTTAGCATGGTTAGTTATATTCTTGATCTGCACAGGTCACCTGACTGTGAGTCCCAGCAGGTCTCAGTTCTTTGAAGGAGATATTGTGGTTCTGAGCTGTAAGGATGACCACAGCTCTGCTGTATGGACCCTGACAAGAAACACAACCAAAGAAAGCAGAACTCCCTGTGGAACGCAGTGGGGAAATAAAGCCGGTTCCTACTGCAATGTCACCCACATCATCACCCTGGATACTGGAGTTTATTGGTGTGAGTCCAGAGAGGGAGCAGCCAACGGCAGCATTAACCTCACTGTCACTGGTAAGATCAGACT
>NW_015151288.1:224565-226126 GCF_000732505.1 Cyprinodon variegatus | reverse complement strand
AAGGGAGTTTTTCCTCTCCACTGTCGCTACAAGCATGCTTAGTGGGAGCATTCAAGTCAGTGAGTCGATGCAATAAACTGGTTTTCCTTAGATAGAAGACTTTATGATATGGTGAACTGTGAAGTGCCCTGAGATGATGTGTGTTGTTAATTGGCGCTATAGAAATAAGCTGAATTGAATGTTGAAACTGAAACAAAATTTAAACGTTGTTGTTCTTTGTCATGACAGGAAGCTCACAAAGTGAGCAGGAAGTTCAGGTATTCAGAAGAAAAATTTGATCTAAAGATTAAACAGGATTTAATCAATAATTTATCACAAAAACTGTTTAAATCAAGTAGAAGAGATGCAAAATGGCAGCTGGGGTCTCATTTATAGAGCTTGAATATGCACAAAACAATGCCTGAACTTACATAAATCCCCTTCCACAAAAAAGTTGTGATCTATAACAAACAAACTTGCTGTGAAAATGTGTGATACTTCATGCCAACTGAAGAAATACACACCTTTTTTGAGACAGGGGAAATATTTTTAGGTGAGGAACTGAAGTTAAAGTGCATCATATTTCTTCTCAGACTTCTCAGAAGCTTCCAGGAAGCTTTTTCAATTCAAAATGTCAGCAAGAGTTTTATACAGTAACCCATCAAAACCTAATTCAAGGTTATTCCTGACATTTTATAGAGGTTATAAAATTTATCCTGACATTTATCCAAGGTTATTCCTGACATTTTAAACTGAAAAAGCTTCCTGGATAGCAATGAAAATGACTTTATTTCCCTGCTGTGAAGGTCTGTCCGTTAAATGCAGATGTAAGCTCAGTGGCTCTTGAGGACAGTAGCTGACTGTGTCAGGCTGTGAAAATAAATAAACTGTTTGAACATTTCCTCCATTTTGTAATTCTTTTTTTGCTGGTAATTATTGCTCTTAGAGAAGCTTTGAACATATTTCCTGTTGTTTCATTTGACAGTTTCTGTTATTGTTATCATCTGATTTCTCACTTCTAAGGGTGAATCAGGTTTGACAAAAAATAATCCATCTAAAATGGTATTATCATTGTTATAGCCCCCAGCTCTAGGTCCAAACTCCTTTTCCATCATCTTGGAATCAACCATTCTGGATAGGAAAGGAGCTCTGGGCTGCTATGCTGATCCAAAAAACGTTCAACTCATACATAAACTCCCCAAGGTGGGGTGTGCCTATATACCCTGTCACACAAAGGATTGTGGGATTCCTTATAGATTGTTTTCATCAGTGGGGAACCTGCTGAGGACTCTATGCTAAACTATCCACAGGAAGCATCCTGCCTTCTTTTCCTACCTCCTTCCTATATTATCTGCACTATTTAGCCAGCACCTATAGTGGTGCCTGCTGACACACCTCTGCTTTGCTTGACAGGTATAGTGGAGAATGTTCTTTTTTCCATGTGGATCATCAAAATAAGTGGTCCTCCTAACTGTCAATCATTTTAGTGATATGTTCTGGTAAGGCTATTCTATGTAACTTTCACCCGATGTATTCCAGCATCCAGCTGCCATGCACGTGGGCATTGTCAGTTTCACTATAG
>NW_015151288.1:222424-223382 GCF_000732505.1 Cyprinodon variegatus | reverse complement strand
GGGGAGAATGGCGCTAGGCTTACCGCACCGTGACGTCACTGCTGGAAGATGGCAGGAGGGAGGGGTTACTATATTAGGACGAAAATGGCCGCTCCCAGACTCAGTGATCGCGACGATGTTATTGTTTTACTGATCAACACTAAATTCCTTAAATCGCCACGAACGTATTAGTTTTAGATATAAATAATGATCTGTGGATTATTCCTTGCTGACTGCACTTTTTCTTTAAAAGGAAGTTTTTCCTCTCTACTGTCGCTACAAGCATGCTTGCTCTGTGGAATTGCCTTCAAGTCAATGAGTCAAAGCAATCAACCATTAGATGACACTAAATGGAAATTAAACTAATGACTTAAAAAACACAGAATGACATTAACCAAAGTATGACTGAAAATCCAAAATGAAACTTTACCAAATATCCTAATGGGAAGATCAATCAATAACACTGAGGGTCGGAGGAAAGTCGTTCACCTCATTAAGAAGTGATTCACCTCACATAAGAAGACACACTTTTCTCTCTATTTTCTAACCCAACCAGTCTTATCTATGCACCATGATGTGCGGGCAGATTAAGGAAGGCCTCAACACGCAGCTGTCTCTGAGATGCACAGACAAACAAATAGAGCATTATTATACAAGGGTTGGGCGGCTTATTTTCAGCACAGAATGTTTGTGTGTCAAGCATATTGGGCCCTTTTTCAGTGAGACAGTGGCGACGGGAACCCTGGGCCTGCAGTCAGTGACAGTCCCATCTCCTCCCTCCACACAATGCCCTTGTCTCATGGATGCACTCATGTCTCTCCTGTGCCTTGTTTTGGGATTTATGGAGCTCGCAGCTGCAGGTGAGTAAAGTTTCCTCACAGCTTTAAATAAACTAAAGAGAAAAGATGCATGTGGATGGGGAAGAGTGTAATTGTTTAGGATATTTAATAATTAAATTGTAATACCAGTCTCAGCCTGC
>NW_015151288.1:217529-218651 GCF_000732505.1 Cyprinodon variegatus | reverse complement strand
TCTGAAATCTTAGAAAGAGCCACCTCTGGAGCTCCGCCCCCCGCCTCCCTCCAGCTCCTAGGACCGATCTGCCACCTGGTGGTGTTCTGTGTCTTCTTCACCTCAACTCTCCTGATTTCGGCCTATTAGGGACAGAGCCACAGGCATCACAGTGAGCCGCTTCATTATTCTATTTCTTACAGACAGTCCATTTATTTAACTAATCTCTCTCCAGCAGCTCCAAACATGCAAGACCAACACAGAACAGCTGAGGAGGAAAACGCCACCAATGAGCATCACTTCTGAGCTGCAAAGCTTATGTTAGATCCCTTAGATTGTTATTGTAAGAATACAAAAGTAAACCACTGATTCACAAAACATGTAATTAAGAGTTTTTATTGAGTGTAAGGTGAATAAAAGGAGTTCAAAGGTCAGTGGCGTTTGGTTTCTATACATTTTATTAATTTAACTCTGAGTGCTGTACCTGCTGAATGTTAAGCTGAGCTTAATGTGGGGTTTTGCACGCTTTAACTGGTTACACTAACCATCCTTGTCACCATAAAATGGCCAAATGTGTGCCAACAGATTAAAACTGCAAATGACAAACTGCTAAGCCCCAAAAAGTATTAGAATGGAGGTCAAACTCCAAAACACACAAATAGCACTAGAAAAATAAAACTTCTAGTAAAAAAAAAAACAAAAAAATGCCAAAAGTATATTTAAAGAAGCTGCAAATTCCTTCTAAAAACACTTATATTACCTATATAAATATACTGATGTTCCATAGTGATTTGTTTAAAAGGACATTTTAAAAAGCATTTTCTTTATATTCTTCAAAAATATATTCTGGGCATCAGGTTGATGGCTTTAGCTTACTTAAAGTGAAACTCACCCGAAAATCTATTTTTTTTGCCAAAAAAAAAGTTCTATAGGGGGATATTTTCATGTTTTCATGATTTATTTTTATTCCTGCAACATTTGTCTCAACATCGTCTTTCTGTCGCTCTAAGTGGTTGAATGTTTGGTATTTTACAGCAATTTTCCGATCAAATAGTTCATGCAGATTCAGGCTCTCATTATCACGATGCTGTGTTCCAATATGAATACAACTTAGTCAGCCATGTGCCTCCATGGTACGTCACC
>NW_015151288.1:195980-217015 GCF_000732505.1 Cyprinodon variegatus | reverse complement strand
GAGCAAGTTTTATCGGAATTACAGAGTGTTTCTTCACTGAAAGAAGAGCAAAACACTGCTCTGGAGGCTTTTCTACCTATCACTGACACTCTGGTTTAAGTAATTTCCCTCTGGGATTATTAAAGTCTTTCTGATTCTGATTTTGATAACAGTTCAGTCCATCCTCTCAATAATAGGCGGGGTCAGCCAATGCACTGCCAAGGAGAGGCGGCCCTGAGCCGTCCACAGTGTCCCCGATGCAGCCGCCACAGAGAACATGCAGGAAGCCGAACTAGGTCTGAGAAGAACAGATCAGGCAAGAACAGTTCAGGGATCCTGGAGTTCTCCACACGATCAGAGGTTATGACCCAAACAGGAAACAGAGGGGTCCAGGCCTCCAGGAATCCTCAGAGTCCCATATGTCGAGCAACCAACTCAGACAGGAACGCACAGAAAAAGACAGGCAGAATGCTGCAGGAGTCCAAAGGAGGTTCAGGCGAACAGGTCAGACGGGGACAGACAGCGCCAGTGGATGAGAGGGAACGCAATCAGGAAAATAAAATCATTAGGAAACACTGAAACGCTCTCATCACTGGCTAGGGAATAAACTCGCCTGAAGACAGAGGCTCCAGAATAATCTCACTGGAACAGGGACATGAAGCTTATGATAAACCAAACGGATTAACAGACAGACCAACAGGCATAAAAAGACAATAGCAAACAAACAATGATCTGGCCCTGATAGCTCAGGCTGAACCAAATATAAAGGAGCAGACGCAGGTGGATCAGATGAGTGATAATTAGAAAACCGGGCAGAGTTAGGCAGGTGAGTGAAATGAACAATTAAGGTGAGCCATCAGGGCAGATCATGAGATATAGGCTACGTTCACACTGCAGGCCTTCATGCTCAATTCCGTTTTTTTTTTTTTTATCCGGTTTTTTTGAGTTGCTGTTCACATTTCCAAACATATGCGACGTGATCTTCTGTGTGAACTTCATTCATACAACCTAAGTGTTCCTCATGTGCAGTGGAGGACGCAATGACGTCACAAGCCAGCGTGCTCTGTGTTTACGGTAGTAAACATGGATGGTAGCACTGGAGCGCATCTTGCGATCTTTCCCAACTTTAAGAACTCAATCTTTTTTTAAGATGGTTAAACATAAATACAACTCTTCGCATTATCGTCCACCATTGTTGTTGTTTTTCTTGACGCTTCTGCGTAGCAAGACCCAGAATAGTGACCTTTGTCGGGTATTAATGACATTCAGGTCGGATAAATGCGACCTGCGATTCAGGACCACATAGTGGTCCCAAGTGGCCTGGGTTGGATTGGAAAAAATCAGATCTGTGTTGTTCAGACTGTCATGAAAAGATCAGATCCAGGTCGCATATTGGCAAAAACATCGGATTTGGGTCACTTCAGGCGGTGTGAATGTGGCCTTAGAGGGTGATATGTTTTAGGGCAGTGAATAAGGCCAGAATACTGCATAGAACCGTGTTTTTGCCATTAGAGTAAAGAGGCAGGAGATGGACGCAAATCGCTAATCTAGAGATAAATCTAGAGATAAACCTAGAGATAAATCTAGAGATAAATCTTGCTAGGGGCATGTAGTGGATAAATAGTTGGGCTGAATACTGATCCTTGGAGAGCCACACAAGAGAGTATGATTTATGAAAGCCTTCACCAGGGAAGCATAGTCAATTCTGTCATTATGTGTAGAGTGGAAGCAAAGCTGCGATGTCCTGCAGCTGAATGTCATTTACTTAATATTATTACAATATTAAATCATTTCAATATAAAAAAATTAGAAAATATTTATACGAAAGAGGAGAATAATTTAGCGCTAACTGTTTTTGTCTCTTAGTGGTTGTTGGAGATGATTCTGCCTCAGGATAACATCATTATTGCATCAATGGGTGTAATGTACATAACCTCCAGCAGGGGGCACTCCTGTATTTATTTACTGCTATCATGTTTGCCTGGTATTTTATGATTCTCAGATTCAAACATCAAGCATCATGTGAGAAAGTCTTGTCCTTCCTATATATTATAGGGTTCTGAGCCCTCAGATGATGCATGAGAGAGTGGAAACCTGGTTGTGTTAATTATAAGGTTAAGTGGAGAACCTCCTCCCTCAGCAAAAACTCCAACACATACCGCTCTGACTGTAAATCACAGGTTTGGCCTTCCTCACTCTGAGCTGGGGGTCCATAAAATCAGGAATCTGTGTAGCTCCGTCCAGATGGTTCTCGGTCTGCAGATGTTTGGACATAAATCATGAGGGATGTCCCCGCCCCCTCCTGTTTCTGAGGGCGGAGCAGGTAGAGGAGCATCTCCTCCTGCTCCATCATTGACCACCATCAACATTACAAGCTCTCAACCTGTAATAACTATGCGAACAAAACATTTTTTTGCATCAGTCATAAAACCATGACAAAAAAAGCACTGAATATTGGAAAACTGTAAATCATATACAAGTCTTATGTTTACATTTGATCCACATTTTTACATTTTTTCACTGCTGCACTTTAGAAACGGAAATGTCAAGACAGCTGTACTGAACAAAATTATGTTTTGTATACAAAACGTCAAAAAAGTCTGTCTAAAAGTTTAAAGTTGGTTACAAAACTCTTTAATTTTAGGTATTAGCAGTAATTGCAATTATAAGAAATGAATTTAAAAAAATTATTAACATAAATGGTAAAATTTATGTCATATAGAGAATTGTATTGCTTTTTTACATTAGATCACAGTATAAAATCTATAAATTCTTCAATACTTTTGTCTCAAATACATTAATAAATCTACAGATTAGTAGATGAGAAAGTATCAATAATTTACTGCTGTTTTAGTGAAGGACGCTGCAGAGACATCTTCTGTTATTACTGTTAAACATTTAGAGGGTTTAATAAAATAAGGCCTGCAGTGTAAAAGTAGCCAAAGATTCCTTATCCGGTACAATTCTGGTGCAGTATCAGAAGATTAGAGGCACATCTGGCCCAAATCCAGAGCAGATCAGGAAAACGGGCAAATCATCTGGCATGGATCCGGCCCGTAGCTGACCCTCATCAGTAAAACGGGTCTGTATCGGTATTGGCCCGTTGTGCTAAAAGACACCGGCCCAGATCCGTTGCGCACATTTGGTCCAGATGTCATGATGAATCTGGGCTGGATCCGGGCCAAATACATTTTGTTATCTGGGAAGCTGCTTTAAATCAAAATAGAGAGAGAATAATGCTGACAGAGGAAAAAGTGGGCAATTCTGTTAGGAGGTGTGTGAGTGGCTTTTAAATCTGCCATGTTAATGTAGAACTTGAAGGACTGTTTCGTATACCTACCTCCAGCACAGAGACAGATCTGTCCTCATCCCAACCGGCCGCTCATTCAACCCGCAGGCTCCTCTGATCCTCAGCGTTCTTCCGTCCATCTCCAGCAATTAGCCTCTAGCTGCTAGCATTGGCCTGCCATCGTCTCTTCCTGCTCTGTCGCCATGCCGGGCTCCTTCGATGTCACGCCTTCCTCCTCACGGTAAGCTGCAGCCCATCTCACCTGCTTTAGACCTCTCTCCACCCGGCGGACTAACTTGATCTTCCCCCATTCCTGCTCAATCCTCCATGGGTAGCCTCTAGTTGGCCCCGGCCAGCTGGATCCTTTTGGGGCCATCAGCTGCCACTCTGGTTCCTTAGCAACAGCAGGCGGCATCGCTGGCAGCCCGGCCCAGTTATGGAGCTGTTGAACACTGATTCCCCACCTGCCCTGTCTGACCTCAGGAACGCCGTCTCCCCTTACCTCTGTTGTCCAGGTGATTCATCCCTGTTTTAAGTACTCTAACCAAAACAAACATGGACAGTGACTAGTCTGTCAGCTCTCCATAAATGCAAACCCACTGCCTGTAATTATAAATAGCAATCTCTAAGGCAAGGCAAACATAAAGTAACCTGACAACAGTAGGCGGAGCGAGACATGCATCTGGCTGTTGTCAGGTTAATCATAAAGATCCATAGGTGATAATAAATAACACACTTATAGATAATATATTACATTTATGTCAGTAAATACCTGTGATTATCAAACACTGTACCTTTAAAAAGAATTTCAACTCTTATCTAAAATGTTTTACATTCTATTTTATCAGCGACTATTTAAAATATTCACTAAATAAACTGTAATAATATTAAAATGTATCAATTATAAAACAGACCAATCAGCTTTTTTTACATATAGATAACAATAAAAAATAAATAAATAAAAAGAATAAAAAATAAATTTTAAAAAATTACCTTGTGTCTATTAGCCCCACCCACTGACTTTAATTAGTGAAGTAAACAAAAGACTATAAAGTAAATACATAAATATTTGAACATATGATCAAATAAAATATATTTTTTTATGAATTCCACATTAATGTACCAAAATAAATTATAGAAATATTCTTCTGCATTCCCAGAATGTGATTCTAAACAGCAAACATTCCTTTATTTTAGATCTTCCTGATATTAAATAAATCAATTAAAAGTAAAACATTATTTAAATCCCCACATTTAGTCATATTTACGGATTTTAACTCACTTTAAGGAAAAATTTAATCAGTAAAATAGTTAAAATAAACAGATTTATTGTCCCAAATAACAAATAGTTTCTATTTACATATCAAACAGAATATTATGTTACATATTATCTATAAATGTAACAATAAACCAGCTCCCAAATATAACAAGGTTTCACAATATGGACTGTTTTCAGATCTGCAGATGAAATAGATTAACATCAATGAGCTCTCATTAATCTAATGTATTTACTGGGATTATAATCTGGTTTTATCTGCTGGAGGTTTCTTCCTGATCATTTTTCCTCCCCACTGTTGCCTCATGTATGCTCAGTGTAAGGGATTGCTGCAGAGTAAACAACACAATGCAAATGAAGCCTAGAAGGTATGATTCCTATAAAGTCAATGACTGGATGCAATCCGCTGGTTTTTCTTAGATGGAAAATAGTAAACCAATTTGTAAACATGCTGCCTCATTTGTATTGACTAATCAGGAATAAGCCCAAGTGAGTCAATTGCTTTCACTCTTTAGTGAATTTCAATGAGTCGACATGTGCTCTGCCCTTCTATATGTATCCAGGCTCTATGATGACAGTCAATGTAAATTGGTTATTGGTGAGTATAAACAGTGCATAATGAGAGCTCTGCGGGACATGAATAACCCCGCTAAGACACACAGGTGGTTTTATATCAGGAGCTCTGAGCTTTAGAATCTGATGGATTAATGCTAAAGATCTTTTATTGTTTTGTTAAAATGAGGACATGAAGGCTGTCTTGATTAGATGACCACCGTACACACGGTGACGTCCACAATGTCCTCTACTCTGTCTAATCTGGCTAACAGAATAACAGTGCACATGGTGTATAAATGATAAACCTAACAGTTTGGTAGTTTGTGTGTTTATTTTTTTAAAGGAAGTTACATATTTTCAGTTTGTGATTAATCTGTTTTAAGGGAAGCTTCAGTTTTGCTGACGAAGATTACTCTCAGATAAAGGATACTAGAAGAGAAGTGCTTCAATTAACCTGTAAATCTTACCTACTTAGCAGGTAAGGGTTCAGTCATTAGTTACCGTGGTAACAGATGGCCAACAGTTGCTGTTTGTGTTCATTGGTGTGTCCTTCTTTCCTTTCAGATGTGCTGTCTTGTTGCTTGTTCTGATGAACAATTCATTCACCAAAGCCAGAGCAGAGGCCGCCTACCGTTCTGGTTTTAACAGCAACATGGGAAGAGTTGAGAAATAATCAGCTTTTACGCTCTAAAGGAGTAAACAAACCAAATAAAAACGCCAGTTGACACAAGATGAGTCCAACATATTTCAAGGCAGAGGCTTGGAGAAAACCAGAGGAAGGGAGGAAACCTTCCTGGTTCCAAATATCAGAAGGTCTACATGAAGCCAGCAGCAGTCTGAAGTTCAGCTGCAGCTGCTAAATTCATCAGAATGGTCCTTTAAATGAGGGGTCTCTGATGATGTCATCGACAAGCCCCTCGTCTCAGTGTGACATCATCAACCGCGATCTGCCCTCGTCGTCCATTCCTTCGCTCGGCCTTTAACAGCACCTGCACACATCATCATCATAACATCAGAGTTATAATTATTATCAGAATTAATAGCATCTTTGATCATTAGAGTTATCATCATCTCCACCATCATCAGTCATCAAAATCAGAATCATCATCATTATTATCTTCAATTCTCCCCATCATTTGGACATCAAAGCATTATCCTCTTAGCTTTTGTCATCATCATAATCACCATCATCATCATCATCATCATCATCATCATCATCATCATCATCAACATCACTTTAAGCTCTATGATCTCGTTCTTCTTCTCGTTCTCTAAACATCATCATTGAAATCACAATCATTATCATCATCATCATTGTTGCCATGTTAAATCACCATTAGAATCGTTTTCATTAGATTTATCACAATTATCTTCATCATTATTATCACCTGAATCATCATCATCATCATCATCATCATCATCACCTTCAGCTCTATTATCTCGGTTTTCTCGTTCTGTAACCATCCTCGTTGACATCACAATCACTATCATCATTGTTGCCATGTTAAATCACCATTAGAATCGTTTTCATTAGATTTATCACAATTATCTTCATCATTTTGATCACCTGAATCATCATCATTACATCTCCACCGACACCAGAATCACCAAAACAAAAATGACCATATCCGTCCTAATCTTTATCAGCACTATTACTATCAAATTATTATCTTTCCTATAATAATAATCATCATTACTATCATGATCTTTATTGTGATTTTTATCATCGGTACCCAAAATAATATGTATTTTCTTTATCATCATTAGAATTATCTAAATGATAATCATTACCGTTAAAATTTATCATTTTTAATGGTGATAAACCATGATCATTTTTATAAACATAATTGTCATCATTTTTATAAATATAATTTTCCTCATTATTATAATTTCTGTCATCATCATGATCTCCATCACCAGCTTTATCATAATTGCATCACAATCATCATAACTTACTTTATCCACAGAATGTGCCTCTAAGGTGACCTGCGTCTGTCTCCACCCGTGTCTACCTGTCCTGCTCCAAACAGCGGCGCCATACCTGGAAGAGCCAATCAGAAGCTAGATTTAATGCAGCAGACTTCAGAGGCATTACCGGTACATTTGTTGGAGGTTATAGCTGTGGTACCTTTGGTCTGGTCCTTTTTTGCGGATAAAGAGCTGCAGCACGCCGAGATGATGCCCCGTCAGCCAATGGGAGAAGGAGAAACACATGTCCCCCTGGTTCCACAGAGGGAGTATCTGGATGGCCAGTCGAGCTCCTCGGATGCTCCTTTGCCCAGGCTTTAGGTCAGCGACAGACAGGTACCGCCCACCTAGGATATTAAACATAAACAGACTGAGTTTAAAGTTCATAGGGACTCTAAAGCTTTCTGGGGGGGGTTCTGTTTGCACCATGGTGCTATTACCTGCAGAACTACCCACAGTTTCCCAGTGCAGGTCTCCCTCTCTGTCCGATATCCAGTCACAGAGTCCATGATCAAAGCTGCAGTGGAGCTCACCAACATCTACAGAAAATCAAAAACATTCGAATTTTTGCCCATTTGTTCCTTTTTGCCTCTAGTTTCTGGAGGAGAACAGGGGTCTAATTCCTAAAAAATTACATAAGATCCACAGTAAAAATATAAATACAAATAACATCCAAAAATGGTTTACCCCACAAAAAAATGATGCATACAGACAAGCAAGCAAATTTCCTTCATAGATCACAATTGTACCTCAAAGATTACATAGAAGGCTCCATCTCATATTTGGCCCTTTTGAGCACCACCATTTAACTAGATAGATAGTTAACGCAAAGCAAAAAGGTAAAGTTTAACAAAGGCAGAAATACGCGTGTTATATTAACCCCACCGAATAAGATAAGAGACAGAAATGTGCTCTACACTGACTGTGATATCTCTGACCCATGATGAATCGCTCGGATTGCTTTTTTCCTAAAGTTGGCTACAGACACAGTTAATAATGGGACTGCTTTTGCACCAATTTTGTTTTTCATAGGTCACACTATTTGTGTGGAAAGTGACATACACAAATTTCAGGCATTTCGTGTAGAGCTTTCCTTGCTTGGTTTGACTCCTTACTAGGGGTGGAACGGTTCACAAAATCCACGGCTCAGTTCAGTTCGCAGTTTCGTGGTTCACGGTTTTCGGTTCAGTATATGTTGATTGTTAGGAAAATCTATTATGTCTTGTATAGTATAACGTGTTGCACAATGCTTGCACACGCACACTGTTTTATCCACCACTTTCTTTCCACCGTCATGGTAGGTCACTCTAAATGCAAAGCGGTCCCATACAGCAGACCTATAAAGTGCTGCTGGTGCGTCTTCCAACTCCTGTTCTTTCCCACTCACTATACCCACACAATTCTCCACAACAACTGATTTTTTTCCCTGCTACACCCGGCTACGCTGCTTCGCTTCTTCTTCTTCTTGTTTACTACTGGTGGTTGGCTTTGGTCACAGCACTGCCACCTTCTGCTCTGGAGTGTAATCGCTTCGCCTATGAGAAAAAGGAGCAGCGCATGAACCGAACGCAACACACGCGAACCGAACCGAGACAATCGAACCGAACGGTTCGGACGGTTTTCATAAACCGTTCCATCCCTACTCCTTTTGTATTTTTATGCATTGTCCAGACTCAGTTCTACCATATAGTTGACATTGCAGCTCACAAAGCTCCTTCTGTTCTCACAGTCTGTGTGATTGTGACAAAATTAAGTCTCTTTCTCTTCCTCAGTTGTTTACACAGTATGTTAAACCTGTTTCAGTTATGCCCCCTACTGCTGCATCTGCCAAACCGCAGTGACTGGAGATCAATGAAGTTACAACTTGAAGGTGAGTGATTTCCTAACCTAAAATTTGTTTTCTTGTATTAAACATTTGGTTCAACCTCCCAAACCCCCACCCACTAACTCCCTTGTTTGCCTAGAGAAACAGAGCTTTAGTTAAAAAAGGAGCACCTACCAGGATCATCGCGAGCGTCCTCGGCTGTGTTTCCCAGCTCGATGTCAAACTCCCAGACCTGGTTGTGCCCCGGATGCCGAGGTACTGAAAGACAGGCATAAACCCAACATTTATCAACCGGTGATGACCATCTACGAAAACTCACTTAATTACCAACCGTTAGATATTTATACAAAATTTACAACTAATTTTGACCATATTTGGTATTTAAATAACTCGTTAAACCTTTACTGTGAGAATAGAAACCAGAAATTAGCCAACTGCTAATACATTTTCTCATCATTCTATAAACTCCTTGAGCTTGTCCTCACTGTGAACATCTCCTCTCTGTCTCTGCGTTACATCCTTGTTGATCCTGTTGTTCAACGTCGTTGTCACCAAGGAGGTGGTGGGCGGGGGCGTAGTCACTATGGCAACCGTAGGCTCAGTAGTAGGCGCAGCAGAGGTTGCAGTAGTTGGAGCAGGTGTGGTAACAGCTGGTGTTTCTGTTCTTGTGGTTGTAGGGATAGTTGTTTCAGGGGGTGTTGTTGGGGATGTAGTTGTCATAGCAACAGTAGTGGGAGCTCGAGAGGTTGTTGCAATGGCAGTGGTTGACAAAGAAGTGGTTGTTTGATAAGATGTAGATGAGACAGTGGTAGAAGTAGCAGTAGGAGTGGCAGTGGTTGTAGGTATGGTGGCAGTGGTTGTAGGTATGGTGGTAGTGGTTGAAAGCATAGTTGTAATTATAGTTGTAGGTGTGGTTGTAGGTGTGGTTGTAGGTATAGTTGATGTGGTTGTAGGTATAGTTGTGGTTGTAGGTATAGTTGTGGTGGTTGTAGGTATGGTTGTGGTTGTAGGTATAGTTGTGGTTGTAGGTATAGTTGTGGTTGTAGGTATAGTTGTGGTGGTTGTAGGTATAGTTGTGGTTGTAGGTATAGTTGTGGTTGTAGCTGTGGTTGTAGTGATGGCAGGAATCGTGGATGTTGTGGCAGTGGTAGAGATGAGGGTTGTAGTCTGGGGTCTGTGTGGCTCTAACATTACTGTGAGGATCCCTAGAAAAGAAAAAATCAAATATGTTAGTAGGGATCATTGCTTCTATGTTGTTCATTTGTTATCTGTGGAAATAAATATTCCAAATGATAATTCAGATTAACTGTGATTGATGATGGCTGGAGTGTTTTTGTTCACATCTTTATTCCTATGTCACCACTGTTGTTTCCATAAAGAGATTATTGAGAACAATGATTTGGTTCTGATCAGGACCCCACCCATGCTGCCTAACGTAAACCACAAATTGGGCCAGTTCTTCTACATTTAGAAAGACAAGATAGAACTGTAATTGTTATTATATGTTCAATTTAACTATGAGAGGCAATCCAGGAAATGACATTTTTGGATATTTAAAAAATCATTTGTAAAAGATGGTGGAAAGTACATATAGTGGTCACTCACAGGAGTTCAACTCAATACTTTGTATTATAACTTTGTTGACAATGATGGTTTCCTGTAAGTTTTTACCGGTTTGCACACACTGTAGCTGGTCTTTTGGCCCATCTCCTCTAGAGGAGTGATGTTTTTTTAAGCTGTCACTGACAAAGTGGTCTTTAAACTCAATACTGAACGTATCTATTGGGTTAATGTCTGGAGACCGGCAGGCCATTCCAGGATTTTAAAATGCGTTTAAGAGAACCAGCCCTTCATTGCCTGTGGGGTCATTATCATAATGGATTCAATTCAATTTAGATTTATCAATATAGCGCCAATTCAAAATGCATGTCATATCAAGGCACTTTACAGCAACAATTCAAGCAGAAGGTTGGTACAAAGTTATTTCATCTAAGGAAAAGCAGCTGATTGCATCAACTCACTGACTCGAAGGCAATAAGTATGCTTGTAGCGACAGTGGAGAGGAAAAACTCCCTTTGAACAGGAAGAAACCTCCAGCAGAACCAGGCTCAGTGTGAGCGGCCATCTGCTGAGGCCCACTGGGGTTCAAGGAGACAAAAGCAGACCCACACATGGCCCCTTTCATTCTTCCTTTAACACCACTTAGTTGTCTAAGCTCCTTTTACAAAATTAAAAAGCACCAAAGCATGATATTTCCACCTCCATGCTTCACAGTGTGGTGCACTTAGGATGCAACTCAGCTTTTCTTTCATCAAACATCATGAGTTTATGTAAAAAAGTTCTGTTTTGGTTTCATCTGACTATGTGATATTCTTCCAATCCTCATCCATATGCTATCATATATGTAAATTCTATGTAGTGCAGTGGGATAGACAGAGAGACAGACAGACAGACAGACAGACAGACAGACAGACAGACAGACTCGCTCAGGTATAGGTAAGTAGAGCTGGTGTTTGTGATGAGGTGTTGTTACCTTTGCATCGTCCATCTTTACATTTGCACTTAGGTGAGGAAGGATTCAGGGAGCAGAAAGGTCGAGTGTCCTTATCTGGTTAGAAACAGAGAAACCATCACTGACCAGCTTTATCTATAATGTCATCATAACCATGTGATCACAAATCAGTGACTCTACAGAGAAGAATATGGTGGAGGTTTCAGGTAGATTTATATTTAAAAGCTGCTTTTTTAGATCATTGTTAGTTATTTATTGGCCAAGGGCCAGAGAGGAAAAGTCCTGTCTGTGTCTTCCCCTAAAAGGTAAGATCTCATCCTTGTTTTTCACAGATTATATGGTCCTGCTGGGTCCCTCCTGCCAAGACCTATATGATTCACCAGGGCCGTTCACAGACAAGTCAGACCTGGAAGGGATGAGAATCAGCTTCTCCAAGTCAGAGGCCGTGGTTCCCGACTGGGAAGAGTTGGCGGGTACCCTGCAGGTTGGAGGAGAGTTCCTGCTTCAAGTGGAGCAGTTCAAGTATCTTAGGCTCCTGTTCATCAATGAGGGGAGAATGGAGCAGGAGACTGATAGACGGATCGGTGTGGCTGATGCTATAATGCAGATGCTGGTTTGTTGTGGTGAAGAGAGAGCTGAGAGAAAAGGCAAAGCTCTCAATGTACCGGACAGATAGTTCCTACCCTCACCTAAGGGCATTAATCTGGATCATAACTGAAAGAATGAGATCCTGGATACAAGCAGCTGAAATGATCTTTCTCCGCAGGGTGGTTGGGATCTATCTTAGTGGGAGGAGGAGGAGTTCAGTCATTAAGGAGAGACTCGGAGTAGAGCTGCATCTCCTCCACATCCAGAGTCAGCTGATGAGGCTTAGACATCTTTTTCAGATGCCCCCTGAACGCCTCTCTAGGGAGGTTTTTTCAGACCAATCCCACCAGGAGGAGGCCTAGGACACGCTGGAGGGACTATGTCTCTCAGATGATCCGGTAACAAATCAGGCTTCTCCCAGCAGAGCTGGAGGAGGTGTCTGGGAAAAGGGAAGTCTGGGAGTCCCTGCTGAGAATGCTGCCCCTGCAACCCGGTCCCGGATGAAAAAGAAGACGAGTACGATTCACTAAAAGCTAATTTGCTCCTATCTAATCATTGTTTTTCTAACTGTTGTTAACAGGTTTTGAATCCTAAGTAGTTTTTCCTACTGAAATAAAATAAATGGCATCAGAATTTGAACTTCAGAGGGAATAAATCAGCAAATAGATCTATGTGACACAGAAACAGGAGGTCAGCTTCTATTTAAAGTCTGCAAGAAACAGGAACTCCAAACTAAATATCTGCATTTGTTTGTTTGTTTTTTTGTTTTTTGTTTTTTTTTTTATGCTTTAAAATCACCTGAAAAATCTAAAATAAAATCCTTGAAAACATTGATTTTAAATGCTAGAAGGTCTGAGAAGGTTGAAAGTACCCGGTTCGATCCCCACAGCCTGCACTCTGAGTCCCTGAGCAAGACCCTTAGCCCCACACTGGGATGGGTTAAATGCAGAGAGTGAATTTCTCCAATGTGAGATTAATAAAGTTCAATTATTTATTTTCAACCCTGTCAAAATCCATCTTAGACCTCTGCTAAACAGAAAGCTCACCCTAGTAAGCTGTTGTTTGTAGAGCTTTGATACTTTGTCGATATCTAGATGTTTTAAGCTTTGCTTAATTATTCATTAGCATTTAAATGCTGATTCGATTGATTATTATTATTAAATAAAATTATAACCTAGAAAAAGACCAGATCCTTTCTACAGTAGATCTTCAGAGGGTGAACTTTCCTCTTTTACATTACTGTAATTACTTTATGTCACAGACAGATACAGTAAAAATACAGTGGAAAAAATCTAAATCTAGATAAGTCATTATTTCTTAAAATAAGTGCATTTCTTCTTGAATTTAGAAGGTAAAAGACATATTTTGCCAATGGAACAAGAAAATTTACATTTAAAATAAGAAAACACAATTACATTGTCTTATTTCAAGTGCATTTTATCTAAATACCTTATTCTAAGAGTAAAAATACTTATTCAATTGGCAAATCATCTGATTTACCTACTCAAATTAAGGGTAAATTCACTTAATTTGACACATTTTTATTTATTTCTAGATCGTTTTTCGAGTGTAGATTAATTTATCAGATTAAGATGGAGGCAACAGTTTAGATTCAGAGGAAAGTAGATCATCTTCTGTAAAGCGAATGGTTCCTTAAAATATTTCATATATTTTTTACATAAAGCTTTAACATTACTGAGCTCTATTTTCACGGCTCTGCTGATCTCCTAATAAAACAAAGGTATTACCGGTATTGTTAAGCTGTACACCAGCAGCTCTGATTCTCTGCGCCCTGTGATGGATTTCAGGACAAGCTGCAGTTTGTTTAACCATCAGGCCAACAGAAGGACCGCTGGAATGTAAACAAAGCAGCAAACAGCCCACATGATGTCGTCCCGGGACAATAGGCTGAACCTGACGGTGAAAGACGAGCTGCTTTCAAAAGCGCCTGCGACACCATGCTAACGTTTTTAGCGACCTATTCACACTCCTACAGTTTAATTCCATTTGTTGGGTTTTATCTGACAGACCAACAGGAAGTGAGGCCAAATTTAAAATACTGTGTTCATCTCACTGACTGGATTGTTCAGAGTTGCAGGTCTTTTGAGTTACAATCTACCTGCTCTGGATCTACAAACTGAAAATTTTCTTTGCAAAAAAACTCAGGCTCAGTAGAATGAAAGAGTGCCATATTAAAAGTCTTCAATTAAATTGAGTTTATGTATACAGGGCCAATTCACAACACATGTCATCTCAAGACACTTTAAAGATATAATTCAACCAGGTCATACGGTGAAACTGATCCAAAGTATTCTATCTAAAGAAAACCAGTTGATTGCATCGACTAAGTTCACACTGCAGGCCTTGATGCTCAATTCCGATTTTTTGTGAAATCCGATTTTTTTGCGTTGCCGTTCATATTTCCAATGCATGCACAGTAGAGGACGCAATGACGTCACAGGCTGCGTGCTCTGCGTTTACGAAAGCAAACATGGACGATAGTACCGGCACGCATCTAGCGATCTTTTCCAACAATAAAAACTCAATCTTTTCACATAAATTAAACATAAATACTGCTCTCCGCATCATCATCTGCCATTGTTGTTGTTTTTCTTGCCGCTTCTGCATAGCAAGACGCAGAATAGTGATCTTTGTCTGGTATTAATGACGTTCAGGTCGGATAATCCGACCTGGCCGTACAGACACAGGTCGCAATTGAAAAGATCAGATTCCTATCGGATTCAGGACCACATAGCCAAGAGGCCTGGGTCGGATTGGAAAAAATCTGATCTGTGTTGTTGAGACTCCCATGAAAAGATCAGATCCAGGTCGCATATGAACCAAAAAAATCGGATTTGGGTCACTTCAGGCTGCAGTGTGAACGTAGCCTTTGACTCTAAGCATGCTTGTAGCGACAGTGGAGAGTAAAAACTCCCTTTTACCAGGAAGAAACCTCCAGCAGAACCAGGCTCAGTGTGAGCGACCATCTGCCGAGGCTTCTAACCAAACCCTTTCAGTTGGACTTGGGTCTGGCCTTTGACTAGGCCATTCTAACACTAGTTAAATATAAACCATCATATCTCTGCCCGACTTTAGGCTATTTGTCCTGCTGGAAGGAGAACCTTCACCCCAGTCTAAGGCTTTCTGCTTCTACCAGGTTTTCCAAGCCTCCCCACAGCATGATGACACCACCACCATGTTTTAATGGTAAGGAAGGTGTTTAAGCATAGCTGCCTGCTGTTTTTCTTTGTCTCCTCTAATGTTCCTGGTCAAACATCTGATGTCAGAAACAGAACATTTGAGTTTGGACTCTTTGAATTTTTGTTACCATGAAAGTGATTCCTACTGAGTTTAATTTGAAAATGATCTGTTGCTATCACTGCTTTGTGCTCCTCTGTTCCTTCAGATGTAAATGAAATTCATTCAATTTGCAGCTGTAGTCTGATCAAATGTTGAAAAATTTAGAGGTATTTCTACTTTTAGAGGACACTCATTACAAAAAAGTTAAAAAAAAAAAAAGTTAAAAGACAATCCACTGGACTTTTTTTTCAAGTTGGAAGATGCTTCGCTTCCCATCCAGGAAGCTTTTTATATTCAACAGACATGGGCACTGTGGAGTCAACAAGTCATCTCCATGTCATGTATTTAATCTACCCAGCCAATTAACCAGGTGAGTCCAATCTGCACAGGTTAATTCACGGTGAAGATTGGACTCACCTGCTTCAGTGGCTGTCAAATACATGACATGGAGATGACTTGTTGACTCCACATTGCCCATGTCTGCTATTCAATTCCTGTATGGCAAGCAAAACATCTTCAAACTTGGAAAATAAAGTCCTGTTTTGGAATGACTATGACCTTGATGACTGATAATCTTCACCAACACATAGATGACAGATACTCTAGATCCGACCCGTTACTGTAACCCAGCCATGCAGCCTCACCGACGCAGGCGTAGCGCCCGTTGATGTACATCAGCTTGAAGCCCAGGTGACATTTACAGAAGAAGCTCCCGAACGTGTTGTAGCACTTCCTGCGACGGGGACACACTCCACCTCCCTGAGAACATTCGTCGATGTCTGCAGAGAGGAAAAGTCAGCCATGATAAAACAACAACAGAAAGGTTCCCTGAGCTCAGGACCAGAGACTGACCCACACAGGAGCGTCTGTCTGGGCCCAGCCGTAACCCCGGAGACGGACAGGTACACCGCACCTCGCCTTTCATCACCTCACAGCCGTACTGGCAGTTGGCATGGTAACAGGTTCTGACATCTAGAGGAAAAGGCCGAGGCATTACATCAGATATGTGGGAATCAGGTATGTGGAAAATAATCTGCAAACAGGAAGAGAGGGAAGAGTTTCTGACTCCTGCAGCTGCCGTCGGGCTGCAGAGCGTATCCGTCCAGACAGTAACACTTGTAGCTGCCCGGCGTGTTCATGCAGCGGTGCTTGCAGGGCCGAGGCTTCACGCCGCACTCGTTCAGGTCTGAAACGCACACATAAGCAGAGGAAGGGGGTCAGAGGTCAAACATTAACCCGAGAGCTCCTCGTCTTCTCTTTTCATTCCTGACGTTGGTTTGTTGGATTAACCTCTGACCTCCAGCCCACTTAGTGAGCAGGAGAGCTTTCAGAGTGTGTCTGCATGTATTACTATTCCTGTGGGGACCTTAAGGTCCTCAGAGACTCAAAAATAAGAGCAGTTTGTATAAAGAGAGACACCTTGAGTTTTCAGAGGATGCTTAGTGTTTTAACCAGGGTCCTCAGATGGTTAAACCAGTGACTGCATCGTGTCCCTGAGCGCCCTCCCAAACATGGGTGTTATATTACACGCTGCCGGGGTGTGAGGTAGCGACCAGTTGCTGTTCAAAGTCAGGATATGAGTCAGAATGAAGCCTCTAATCAGTGATGCTGTGGGTTTGGTGTGTATCAGTGGGTGGAGTGAGTGTGCTGGAGCTGATCTTAGATTAAGGAGGCGTGTCTCTGTGCATTTTTTTCTTTTTTGAGGGGTTCAGGTAAGACACGCCCTCAAAGGTCAACCAAGCATCACAAGAATGCGTCTGTCGACTCTTATTATATGAAAACACAGCAAGAATGGTCTCCTTGAGACCAACATCTGGATCTTCTGGGTCCAGATGTCCAGAGTAGCACCCAGTCCTTCACCTCTACATGGAAACTCTAGGTTACCTTGGTTACAGGCTTTGCCGGTGTATCCAGGGCGACATTTGCATCTGTCCGGTCCAACGCAGTCTCCATGTTTACAGCCCTGCGGACAGTCAGCTACACACACACAGAGAGAGAGAGGGGGGGGGGTTAATGTAAAAAAAGTGAGGGCTTCATCGTGTATGAACATGTAAAAGTGACTGACTCAGGATCAACTTTCAGACCAGCATCTAATCCTCCTGGAAGCCGCTCATGTTCGACACGTTTTAGCTCATTAACAGTAAAACCCAAACAGATCCTTCAGGCTCAGGACGCGTTTCCAAGCAGCTGCCGGTTTCACATAAATAATCCGTCAGACAACATGCGGTTTGTATGGGTTTGTGTTGACAGGCGGTCTCCCTCGTCTCGGCGCGTTTGTCTGCCGCACAGCAAGAAGACCTCCTAATCTCTGCAGGTGGTCTAACTGGAACAGCTTTTTCTGATTTTGGCTGCTTCACTTTTTATCAGAGCAAATGAACAGGGCTGCAACTAAGAGCCAGAGCTGCACATTACAGCAGGTAAAACCTGGGATATTAACAGGCTGACAGGGCGTAATGTAATAGTTGGTAGGATGTCATATTTCATGTATGGACGCGCTGCACAGTGTCCATAAAAGGGACATTTGAGATTGTATAGTATATAGTATCTTCCTGCATCACTCAGCTTAATGTTACATTTAAAAAAAATCTTACTATTAAAACCATTTCCTGCCAAGCAGAATATTTCCGCCCCTATTTAATTGTTTGAATCAGAGGATGCAGTGATAGAAGCCGAGCTTGATGTGGATTCCTGTGTTAGGACTTGATAATAATCAACTTTATAAATTTTTTTTTGTCATTTATCAAAACACTGAAATAAAATCAATTAATCAGTTTTGGAATGAAAACTCATTGTTTATTTTAAGCCATATTGCTCAGCCCTGATCTGCATTAAGTCCACCTTAAGTACAAATAAGCAGGATTAAAGTGAGCCTTACATTTCCTAATTGGTTAACATGATGGATGGGAATTAGCTATATGCAACCCAGACAATATTCAGAATGGTCTGGGTTGATTTTAGTAGATGTTATTATTGCAGTTTTCATTTTAGAACATGACAAAGTGTTATTTTCAATAAGGAAATTAAGATCCAAGCAGATAATCTTCAACCTAACAGATGCATTGTAGTTTAGCTGATCATCCGATGAGAAGAGTTTAGCTAACATCTCTTTGGGAATCACCTGTTTGCAGGTAAAACTCTTTTCTTTGAGAATCAAACTGTGTCTTCTCATTACCCCAGTGGGCCTCAGCAGATGGCCGCTCACACTGAGCCTGGTTCTGCTGGAGGTTTCTTCCTGTTAAAAGGGGAGTTTTTCCTCTCCGCTGTCGCTACAAGCATGCTTAGTGTGAGGGATTGCCTTCGAATCAATGAATTGATGCAATCAACTGGTTTTCCTTAGATAGAAAACGTTGAATCAATCTGACTGGATGATCTGGTTGAACTGTAAAGTGACCTGAGATGACATGTGTTGTGAATTGGCGCTATATAAATAAATTGAATTGAAATGAATTGAATCCATAACCCATGTAAATTAATATTGTTTAATAATCAGGATCCCGCAGAGCTTTAGCTTCAAAAAGTTAAACATTATGCTGATGACACTCAGATTTATTTATTGGTAAAGGAATGTGTCAATTTAACTCATCTTCATACTTCTGTCAAAGATTAAACCTAAGATTATTTTCTTTTATTAAAGTGTGAGGACCAGTGTCTCAAAGTTTTCTTTTCTTTGTTATCTGTAATGCTGAGCCTAACAGCAGAAAGAAAACAGTCAGATGAAAGAAAAGAAGTAGCAACTAGTTTGTTTCACTAAGTGAATTTTTTTTACTTCCAGAATAACAATTCTTCATTATGACCAACACAATGATAAAACAGGTAAGGATTCATGTCCTTCTTTCTTTAAGGTGTTTCCTTTTCTTTTTAAGCACTTTAAACAAACCAGAGCACTATGTGTCGACCACTGTGGTCCAACTGACCCAGAAACATACATTTGTTGCTTACATCATGCGTACTGACATGGAGATGACTTAATCCTGTTGTTTTTCCTTCAGGTTTTAAGAGTGGAGGTGTGAAAAACACCCACGCACAGTTTTTATTCCACTGTTAAATGTTACATTGTTTGACTATAAAAGGTAAAACGAGCTGCAGCTTTCTGGAGTGAGGCTCAACGCTCGGATTCCAACAGAAAAATGAAGGGATTACAAGATAATCCCCCATCAATGCATCAGAGTGTTCGTCCTTAAACTCTATCTGTTACATGAAAAGGTGAGGCAAAGACCAGGGTGTCTGCTGGTAGGTTTACAGACCAATGGAAAGTGGGAGATTTCAGATGTGCTGCATTTATTGAACAGGAAAAATTAGATCAGATTTATCAAGATTAGATCCGTTAATTACCAATTAGAGGGAATCCTGGATTATAGCAGCCCATAGATTGGTGCATCTTGACTTCCAAAGACTTATGAATGATGTGTGGAGATATGTTGGGGGTGCAGCATACAGAGGTACTTTGAGGTCTTCTTTTAAAGAGTCAGAGAAGAATAATCTGGGGTTAATCCCACTTTATTCTTTATTCAATAATAAACGAGAAAAAATTGAGCCTTTCAGGCTTCTTTTTAAAGGTTCAAATAAATAGGGCCACTGAATCTTTGATCAGCTCCCAGAGTTAATTATCTTTATAGCAGGCCAACCCAGTGTCAGCCCTCGGGGGGCGCCGTCCTGCAGGTTTCAGAGGTTTTTCTGCTTCAGCACAGCTGATTCTGATTATTGCAGTTTAGAAAAATCCTGTTAATCATCAATCCGTGTACGGTTCGTTTTTAGTTTTTTTTTTTTTTCGTTTTAAAACAAAAACGAAAAAACAAAACAAGCATGTGGTTTTTTTGTTTTTCCGTTTTTAAACGAAACTTAAAAAAACGGCATTTGCAAAAATGAAAAAAAGGGTACGTTTTGGGATTTTTTTAACTGCAATGGCAACCAAAGACAAACTTTTATTTTGTTGTTAATTCAACCGACCTTATGGCAGAACCGGAAATGAAGACCTGAACTCCCAACACAAAACTTTTTTAGTTACCACTAGGTGGCGGTAATGTACGCCTTCAATTTCTTGCCAAGTGCCATTACAATCCACAAGAAGAAGAACCTTTTCAGTTAGCACTACCAACATGGAAACGTTTAGCTCTGTTCGAAATCCTCCAAGGACGCGGTCTACCTAGACCTGGATCCTTCGAAGTCCTTGAAAATAAGAAGACCGGAAGAGTTTTGGCTGTGAATTCGACCAGGTCTACCCTTCGGTGGGTTTTACCGCTGTAGGCTATGTTAGTTAGCAACCGTGAAAGTTGACACACAAAGCAGGAAAAGAATGAAAACCGAAACTTTCAAAACTGTTCATCTAAATTTTCATTTAGATAGCAAAACAAAACTCAAACGCTGTTGATTTTCTATTAATTCCATTTTTCATTTTTTCGATTTAGGTTTTAAAAACAGAAAAACCGCATGCTCGTTTGTTTTTTCGTTTTTGTTTTGAAACGAAAAAACCAAAGAACGAACCATAGCCTACACGGATTATCATCTATCAAAGGAAACTTGCTGTGCTGAAGCAGGGAAACCTCCAAAACCTGCAGGCCAGCAGTAACCTGACTCCGCCAGATGGATTTACTCCGCATATCCATCTGGAAACCTTCCGTTGAAGTAATTTTGGGAAGGGGCGAAAATACTGGTTAGCTGATTGGCCTATGTTGGTGATAGACGGGCCATATAAACCAATCAGATCAACGAAGCATATGACGTAACAGAGCAACGATGAAAACAC
>NW_015151288.1:193813-195315 GCF_000732505.1 Cyprinodon variegatus | reverse complement strand
TCTTTATTTAACCCAAACCTCATCATGTGATCGTTTATCGGAGCCCTGACTCCCTGTTCTGTGGTTTATTTCTGAGTTGCATCTATAATTAACCTTCTACCACCTTATTTGACCTCTGATCAGTCTGCAGGCTGCTACAGGGTCAATTGACCCCAGTTAGTAAACCAAACATCGGACCCTGCCTGTTTTCATTTCAATCTTAACAGAAACTTGAGTTTAAGAGCACATACGTCACATTTTTATTAATTTTAGCAATATCATGCAAGACTTAATGGAAATGACTGTATAAACAATTAACTACCTTAATTACTAATAATCTAATTCAGTTTCTGATTTACTGGACTGAAACAGAGCCAAAAAGCAGCCAAAGTTTGAAGAAAATAACATGAAAAACCTACAGAAATACTACAGAACTGATGATCAAAAACACTTTAAAGCATCAGAAGAAAATCTGGCTGCTTAGAACAGAGACATAAAGAATTTAGAGGGCGTATCCGAGCTTTTAACCCGGCTCGTAAATCCTCTCAGTCTCATATTATGCTGTTATATTGGGAGATTAAATGAGGATCATAAAAACCCAGGAAATGATCATAATTCCTGAAATCAGAGTGTCATCATGGCCTCACGTTGACACCGTCCCCAGTCCGTCCGTCTCCAACCCCAGCAGCACTCCACGCTGTTCCCATAGCGACATAGACCGTCAGACAACACCGCCCGGTTGGTCCAGCTGCAAACACAGAGACACAACTAATAATGAGCATGTTTGTGTTTCCTGTTAGGGGCCGTCTTTTCTTCTTCTGCTGCAGCTGGATTATTAAAACACAAACAAACAAGCAGAGAGTCGTTCATTTCCTGTGTGGGACCAACATGGAGGGATATCTGCAGGGTGATTCCTGGGTTTCTGGCCTGCAGAGCTGTCCCGTCCTGCTCAGTGTTTGGTTAATGTCAGCTCTGCTAGTCCAGACCGGCAGAGGAGCATCCTGACATCTCCTGTTTCCTCCAGCCTGTCCCGACATGAATGATAGGAGCCGGAGACGAGGGGAGGGAGGGTGGCGTCGCCCTCGGTTTACACTCCCTCTGCATACTTTCCATCCCTCTGTCACACTTCAGCAATTCCTCAACCTCTTAGCCCCAAATTGTTTTGTTTTCCTCTCTTCTGTTTGGAGATCAGCACTGACAAAGCTCTGCAGGCGTTTTCAAACTTTTTCACAGTTTCAATCAGTAAAAAACAAAGAATACAAAATATTTCAACGTTTTTCTATTATTCAACCAACAAAATCTATGCAACATACTGATTTTTTTTTAAATAAATGATGCAAGGTTGTGTTTTTTGTTCCACAATCCATATCTGAAATGTGTGTTGCAGATGTAAACTGTAAGGAAACAGTAAAGAACCCTGCAGAGCTGCAGAGATCTATAGCTCAGCTGGGAGAGTCTGTCCACCATTATGCAGGAGAGGAAGGAAAGGAAACCACAGCTGAAGGAAAGCTGAGGAAAAAGGA
>NW_015151288.1:188836-193636 GCF_000732505.1 Cyprinodon variegatus | reverse complement strand
ATTTAATCTCATTCAGTAGTTTGAGTGGATCTGTTACAAATGATCCCAGTTTCAATTATTTCAGCTAAATGTAAAAAAGAATTCCTCCTTTGGGTCAATATTCAGTTTTAGTAGCCTTGCATTTATATTCAAATATTTTTGCATTATTTGTGTTTTTTTTTATATATCTTTTAAACTACAGACTCAAAAAATAGAACATTTCAAATTTGAGAAAAACTTAAATGAACTGCTATAAAACTGCAGAAATGCAATAGAAAAACAGCTCATCGTTAGGCTTTATTAAATAACTTTATGATTAATAACTATTTTAATCATAAAACTGTGTTTAAAATAATTTGATAGTTGACATAGTTATGATAACCCAACTCCAGCCAAATAAAGACAGTAACAAAGACCAACATACCTGTCATGGTCCAAACTCTGTCCCTGGATCAGCACCCAGAACCAGGACAGTAGAACCAGGACCAGCATCCTCCTTTCTTAGAGACCGGGGAGATTTCCCCCTAAATAATCCCAGTTGTCTCTGTTCTATTGGATATCAGGGTCTAATCCAGCTCTATGCATCCTGTGGATTAAACAGCGGCTGGTGGAGGTGGAACAGGTTAGATGGAGCCCCTTAAAAAGTTTAACTAAACCAGTTTAACCATTAAAACCAGTTAAAAAGCAGCTTCATTCCTGCTCCTCTGTGGATCAAGCTCTGTCGGCTGAGCGCGAGCTGCAGCGGGAGCAGCGCGCGCGCGCACCGCGTGCAGAGCGGCAGCGTCTCCTCGCGCCGGCTGTGATTGGTCGCTCAGTAGTACCGGTGAGAGTCGCGTGCCGGATGGATTAAAACAAAGAAACTGGATTGTTTCTGTTGTTTCCTCACTGGAACATGTCGCTTCTGCCTGAACATGCGGGAAACATGCGGTTGGTCCGGGTGTTCCTTCACACTGACAGCCGCGTGAAACCCGAACCCCAGAGATGGGAGGAACCGGGAACCTTAGAACCCCCAGGACTCCCTCCCTGCCCCCGGCCCCATTACTCACTGAACAGTTATAGAACCGCAGACTGCTCTGTAATTATGTTCTAGTTAACCCACACAGAGCAGAACACTGTATCTGGGTTATTTATGGCGTCTGGAGCAGCTTTAATCCTTTAAAGGGGTTTAATCAACACTTCCTCAGGCTTTTTAAAGCTTTTTAGACAAATGAGTTCATATTTAAAATCCAATTATATCCAAATGAATATCTACCCAACCAGTCATATTTAAACTGAAAGATGAAGCAGTGAAAGCAAAGATGTTTCCTTTCTAGCAAAAGCATATGGCGACAGTGGAGGATATCAACTGACTGTGAACTGGAAAAATATCCCAGTAAAATCAGGGTGAGCACTACTGCTATGACTGGCCTAATGACAGGGGAGTGCTGCTTTGTGGGTTAGAGCAGGGTGCTTGTGCTCTGAGAAGGTTGCAAGTACCCGGTTGATCCCTGAGCAAGACCCTTATCCCCACATGAATGGCAAAAAATCTATCTTTCAGGAATAGACACAAATAAACATGGAAGCACTGATCCAGAATAAAATAGAATTAAAAACAGCAACAGCTCAATAAATGACTGAGACTAGAGTGGTATTAATTTCTTTTTCATATATATTGGTTTATGAGTGATGATTTTACATTTACTGATAAAATCATTAATTCAGGTCTCAGAGCTGCAAGGCTAGAGAGTGTCTAAGGGAGAGGAGTTGTTTATCCTATTAGGGAATGTTTGAGATAAACTCATCCTTCTCATAACTAACTTTGGGTTTATTTATAACATTTTACTGTTTTCTCCAACTGTCTGTGATTGTTTTGATTAACTGCGCTCTGACAACCTTCACACCCCGTCTGAAGGGTTTAAGTCAGTGTGCTAACTGGTGATTGTCTTGTTCTCTTTTTGTAAAAGATAATAAAAGGGATTATTTAACTGGATTGCACAGTTGAATGTCTTTTTCCCACAACAGCAGAGAAAGGAAACAGTTAAACAGAATCACTGAACCAGGGGTACTTTCTTTATGAAGGACACAAACTCAAACTGAGGATCCTCCTTATGTGCTCTACTTTATATATGAATACCGATGTTTTAATGCGCTTCACAAGCAATTTAAAAAAAAACTTTTTTTACATTCACTTCAAAAACATCCCCGTTAGCGCCTTTACAAACTGAGTCGCTGAGCAGGGGAACAATGTTGATACACCCTCTAATTACAACTTTGGTCCCAGCTGCAGTTAAGTTTCTATTTTGGCATCGAAATCTTCAAATTGACAGGAACACAGCCATCCATATTCTGCAGCAGTATAAAAACCAGCAGGTTTAAGCAGCGATCAGCCCAAAACATCACAAGTTTAAAGCAGTCAGCAGAAAGTAGGCCTCACCAAACTGACCAGGTATCAGCAGACAGGGGTTCACTGTTCTCCTCTGTTCCTACCTGACATAGAAAATCAGTTTCTATGAAAAGAAACAGGACCAGAGGAGATATAATCTGAATATTTGTAACTGATGTATTTCTGTTCTCCTTTATTCTCAGATTAAAGCATCTAGATTATCTACAATCTAACAGTTGGTCCAGGACTGCTGCAGATATCCTCTTCTTAAACTGTTCCAGAGCAACAAATCTGTTTCATTTACCCAAAATATTCTTCTTATTTTTAATAGTATGATAAGTAATTTAATCCTCAGTCATTTTAGGAATTGGATAAAACTATAAAGTACTATTTAATAACCTCTAAGGCCTCTTAATATTTTATAAACACAGTGTAGTAACTGTTTCAACCAGCAGAGGGCAGTGAGGGTTCATCAGCTGCAGGCTGATGTTCTCTGTTCTGGCTTCATCATCATCATCATCAGACTGAGAGGTTAAGGGAGCTTCAGATCTCCTGGTCTGTCAGTGGAGCATCAGCAGCATGAAGGAACTACAGAGACTTTGGTTTCTGTTGTGGGTAAGAAAAAATCCTCAGCTTTTATTATTATTATTAGAAAAATATAATAATACTGGCTGCAAGTTTTTTGGAGGAAATTTTGTGTTTAATTAGTTATTATTAAGGTTGAATCTGAACGGTTTTATTCTCTGTGTTTTTGTAGCTCAGCAGCATCATGTTATTGTTCTTAGTTTTCTAAAATGTTTAAAGCATAAATGTCTTTATTAAATCCATCATCATCAGATGTTTCTCTCTCTTTATTCTCACTGATGTGTTTTAGTGTCTCTTCTTCCAGGTCTGTGTTTTGCGAGTCCTTCCTGCGTTCTGTTGGCACGACCTGGATAACAGCGAGTATGACTGCTGGCCTCTGGACCGACCAAACGAATACAACATGATCGACTGTGGAGGTCAGACGCCGATCCTCATTAATGCAGACCTCAGATTAAAAAAAGAATAAATAAAGAGTTTATAGCAGTTATTCTCTTAATACCTAAGGTTTAATTAAAATGAGTGTTTTTGAATTCATGTTTAACTTACACATAAATGTTTTACTGAAAAATTTAAAACTCAGCTTTAATTGGAGAGGATTCTGTAAATAGAGAACAAATGTTATTGTTTCAAATTGTATTTTAAAATATTAAATGCATGATTTATTGAAATCTTTTTTAAAAAATCTATGAAATACATGAAATACAAGGCATCATTTCTGGAATTAGGCAGATTTGCTATGATCTTTTGTCCATGACTGAGGTTTAAAAATGATGAGATGCAGAGTCTATTTGACATTTTCTTGGAATGACAGTAGAACATGGTATGTGACTGAGGCAGCAAATGTCCATAAGATTGTTGCTAAAATAACTAATAAACAACATTTAGGTACAAATAAACAAAATTTGCTTTTAAAAGCCTGGATTATTGCAGATAGTGGGTTTTGACAGAGTTAGTCTCTAAGTTTTTGTTTCTAAAATTCTCACACGGCAAGTCTATAAAAACAGTTTATTATTATTATTTTATTTTATTTTTTTTATTTTTGTAAAAAGAAAAACTTTTCTCGTGGTGGAACAAAAGGCATTATTGCATATTAACATTTCTGTCTCATAAAACCTCTTCTGAGTCTGAACAGAGACCGGTGAACTAAGTGTAATAGAATTCACTCCATATTTAAAGGAACAGCTTGATATCGAACAAGCAAATCAATCTAAAAAATTCTAAATTATGCCTGTTTCATAGTTAAGCTTTAAAAATAAAACTATTTCCATCACATCGGTGTGGAGTCAATGTCTGAACCTTTTTCATCAGCTCCTTTTTTCCTTTTTTTAGATAAATCTGTAAAGTTCTCTGGATGATTTAAAAAAAAAAAAGGGTTTCTTTAATACAACTCTATTTAAAATAACATTTTGGTCCAACTCCAAATTAGTGTCAAATTTAATCTGTATAAAGTATGAACTTTCCAGAATTAACTTTACTGATTTTATTGTCTAAATCCAGACGCCCTCTTAGAAACCGGCGGATAATCGACACCTTATAGAGTAACAGTTACACTGCATGGAGGTGACATTTTTCACTGATTATTAACTTCAACACTGGAGCTGATTTTTACTCAATAAAGGTGTAAATACTCTATTTAGAGTAAAATAGGTTGACTCTGAATTTTTAACATCCAATTTTAGGTCCTTTTTACTCTTTCTTCTAATTACTGGAAACTTTCACACAAAGTTTCCCATAAGTTAGATGTCAGAATTTGCTGATAATAAACTCATTAGAGTAAAATCCTGCAGGTTTAGCAGTTTATCGTTTTTTGTTGATTAAAGGAACTTGTTTCCTTTTCTGAATCAAAGCTGTGTCACAACAGAAGCTCCAAACGA
>NW_015151288.1:166590-188181 GCF_000732505.1 Cyprinodon variegatus | reverse complement strand
CATTTTTTTTATTATTTAAATGCAAAATGTTTTAATAATTTCTTTTACAGATTTGATATAATAACTGCTCTAAGTGGGTTTCTCTGTCAGCCAAAATTAATATTTGACAGTCTCTATGCTCCAGTTAATGATTAGTTGATTACTAAATTAGTTGATAGTTTTTTTTATAATCAATTAATCACTATTAATCCGACTGTTTCAGTCCTATTCATTAGTTATTATGCAGCTAAAGATGAGTTAAAGGTAAATAAAATCAAAGTCTGTAGATTCCTGTGATCATCAGTGAATATTAATCCTGTTGAACCTCTGATGGTTAAATCTTTATTGCTGTTTAAGGTTTTCTTGCAATGATAACAGAAATATTCCAACATATAAAACTGTTTGGTTTAGGAAAACAAAGGAAACCCAAATTACAAATATTCTCCTGTGAAAATCTGTTTTACCTCTGAATTAAAAGACCAGATTAATATAAATAATTCCAGTCTTCTGTGTGCTTTGATCTGCATGTTTATCCTTAAAGTTTGCAGGTTTAGAAATGATTTCCTGCTGGGTGTCTTTCTGTAGGGATGGAGATGGCCTGGGTGCTCCGGCCTCCAGAGACGGTTAAAACCGGGGAGATGTTTACCGTCATCTACTCCGTCACTGCCCGGGACTCCTTCTACCACTGGGCGGTCCAAAACGGCGTCTTCACTCAAAGGTGCCATATATCTGAGGTCTCTGGACATGTTTCTTCACTGTAATCTGAGTGGATTATTAATCTGGAGCTGCTGTGCTTCCAGTTCCATAACAGACGCTGCATCGGCCCAGTGGTTCTGTGAACATCAGGATTGTCCAGCCAGCTGGGCAGACGCTAACGGGGAAAACTGCTGCATCCATCACGCTAACATCCACTCCTGTCCAATGGGATACATGGTGAACATGGGCATCGTTTTCTTTTAAATAAATACTTGATATGAATAACTGATAAAACCGTATTCACATAATTTAATGTGAAAATGTCAAATTCTACCTTTTTATTCTGAACATTAAGTGCAAATTTTGTAAAATAATAATAATAATAATTATAATAATAAATACTTTGACTGTTTTAAGAAGAGAAAAATAAATGAATCTGAAATGATTTGTTAAAGTTATACCCCCAGTCTTATCTTACTGGTTTCCATGTTGGACAGACGGAGAGCATCTGTGGTCCCTGGATTCCTGATGATGGAAAAATCTTCACTCACACCATCTCCACCACTGGTAAGATGTCCCAGATCAACTGGACTGCCAAGGTGAGATGATCAGTTAATTGGTTGATTATTTTTTCGATAAATAATCAGATAGGAAAAGGATCCTTTAAGCAATTTTTATGCACAATCAAAGCAGGTGAAAGTAAAACTTTTCCACTTGAGGAGTTCTGGATAGAGCAGAAAGACAGACATTTTTTTTTCTTCTTAAATTCAAGATTTTTATGTATTTTTTTGCAATAATTACGACTTTAAGTGGGATGCTCTGTCAGGTAAAGGCATGTTTTAGAGGCTCTATATTCCAGTTATATTATATATTAATCTAATATAACGATTAATCAATTACTGAATTAGTTGATGATTAATTGAATAATCTATTAATCAGCTATCAGTCTTTGGTTCTTGTTTGGTTTCTTTTTTTTTTTTTAAGAATCTAATGTAAAGTCCAAAAAAACAGGAAAACAAAATCTTAAAATAAAAAAAAAAATGGGTCAATTTCTAAAAATGTGGGTTATTAATTCTCAAAAGAAATATGAAAGAAGTTATGCTGTTTCTATGCTGTAAAATAGATGCATTATACTGTAGTGTATTAGGTTTTATAATTAGTTTTTTAAATCAAGCAAAACAGAAGTAAAAGTTATTGCTATTCGTTTATATCATTGTATGCAGATGATATTTTCATTTATGTCTCAATGGATCCTAGGCTACAGTTAAGGGCCCTTCTTTCTAGGCACATACCTAAAATAGTGATCAGTTTATTTCAGGTACTTTGACATTAAATCATGATGATTTGAAGAAGATTTCTTTTGACACCTCCTAATGAAATCACATTATCCTGCAGGTGGTTCTGTTCCATCCAGGTTTAACGTCACTCATTGCTCACATCAGAGTCGGGACCATGCAGGCTGCATTAGAGGCAAAGAGCACCGTTCTGCCAGCTGTGGGTAGGTCCATTACTGTGACCATCCCTAACAGAACTAACAGTAAAAGATAATCTGATGGGCAGATAGGGGTACAATAGAGGTACAATGTTTATGTATTTGTGTTAATCTAAACTCTGATCATAGGGACGACCTAAGTGGGTTTGTCTGTCTCAATAAATCCTTCAAGATGCAGCTTGTCTTGTCTTTAGGACCGTGTTATTTACTTTTGCCATCGCCTTTAGAGCTAAGTGAGCTTGGTGCTTGGAAAAAAATCTTTCATTCCTTTAGAGACAGCATGAAAAGTCAGCTGAGAACAAAGCATAGAGAGGAAAACAAGAAGAAAAGGGACAAGAAGAGAGGGACACAACCTAGAACAGATAATGGATGTCTATTCTATAAAAATGTCTGTATCGTATAATGGGTCTGTTTTATGTGTTATCTTCTCAATTGAGAGGGCCCCCTGTCTGTCTTTGCCTTGGGCCCCAAATTTCCTAAATCAGCCTCTGAATACATGTCTCCATTAATTAGATCTTTCGTTCTTGGGTGTTCATGCAAAAAGTAGTCTGGCCTTTAATGCTGCTCTTTGAGTAATGGATTCTTCCTCTCTGAGTGGTACATGCCTGGTTTTAGGAAGGCTAATTAACGCATCTTACCAGCCTTAGTACATCTTCAAAGTGTCTACCTTTTATTTTTGTGGGGTTGATTTTCACATTTTGCACCAAAATCTGGGAGTCTATTTCTGGCGCTGTACAATGGCGTCTTACCATTTTTATAATTTCACATAAAGAGGGAAGCAGTCGGTTTGATTTGTTACCTTAAGATAGATCCAAGCTAACAAAAGCCTGACATCATATTCTATTCCTAAAATCTGTTTAAAGTAACATAATCTCAGTGTATTTATTTGAGTTAATGCAAAAGAATAAGGAAATTCTCTCTTTCAGTTTTCTTGCATGCAGAAAGGTAATGTTAATGGCACAGAATGCTAAAATAATGCCAGTGTGTCTTTTAATATTGTGTTTGTCAATATCTGGTTGGAACAATGTTGCCTGAATGTTTTCCTGTTCAGTTTGCGGCGATAACGTCTGTGAGGAAGGGGAGCAGTGCTCCACGTGTCCAGCTGACTGTGGAGAATGTCCCATGAGTCCCTCCACTAAGGTGGCCATCGGCCTGCCGCTCAGCCTGCTCTGCCTTTCCTTTGTCCTGACCGCTGTGGTAGGAGCTCAGACAACACAGGCTCTGTGAACAGACTGGTACAAACCCTGTGATTTACAATTAAGCTGAGACTTCTGTCGCTGCAGTGGCTAAGGTATCAGAAGGAGAAGATGCTGTGGGACGAAAGCTGGATCATTGACTTCTCGACAATTAAACAAGGTACAGTTAACGTAACGGTGTATAACAAAATAATGTTAATGCTTTGATCGTGTTTTGTTTCTTTTAAAACGACAGAAACCAGTTTAATGGTTGATGAATGTGTGAATGGTCTGTTTCTGTCTAGATCAGGAAACCAATATGACCATGGGCAGCATCATGAGCGTTCCTGTCGGACACACAGACAGCAATGTGAGCTGTGTGACCGCCCTCAGCACCTGTACAGGTCAACCAACCAACCGGAAGGGGCCGTTCACCTGCACCGGGATATAGTACGGCCACATGTTCAACCAACTGTCCGACTATTTAAATCACACCATGTCATGTTTTATTAAAAAATCTCTTTCTCTGCAGCGACGGCAGAACAGTGGCCATCAAAAAGATCCAATCAAAGTCCTTCTCTCTTTCCAAAACCATCAGACAGGAAGTCAAACAAGTCAGGTAAGACTCAAACAAACTAACTTTCATTAGAAAAATATCAGACCCTGCCTGTATATCTCTTTTCAGGGAGCTCGATCATCCAAACCTGTGTAAGTTCATTGGCGGATGCATTGAAGTACCAAATGTTGCCATAGTAACAGAGTACTGCCCAAAGGGGAGTCTTCATGATGTCCTTCTGAACGAGGAGATCCCCCTCAACTGGGGCTTCAGGTGAACCTCTGATTTGAAGAGGGAGCAGCTTGTTTGGTTAATTAGACATGACTATAACGGTAATGACTTCTACTTTCTGTGGCTGCCAGGTTTTCCTTCGCTACTGACATCGCCAGAGGAATGTCCTACCTCCATCAGCACAAGATCTGTCATGGCCGACTCAAGTCTCTGAACTGTGTGCTAGATGACCGCTGGGTGTGCAAAATAACAGGTCATCTGAGCAAAAGTTTTAACATCTATCAATTGAAGGCAACCTTTACATTCATGTCTGAATATGTATTTATTTCAAAAACTGGAAATCATCAAATTCACAAAAGTAATATCAACTTTTTTCTTTAAAAATATAACTGAATGCCAACTACAGTAATAGTGTATTGTGTTTTAATCAATTACACTTTTTTCTTTTCTTAACATCTTTGAGAAATCAGGGTATATGCCTCTAACATCATCATATCCTCTTTGTCTGTTTTACATGACTCCTACATCAGAAAAACAGATTTTGCTAGATTACCTTTTTTATTTCTAAAATGTAAAGATGTGACACTGTAATATGGAAGAGGATTAGGGCCACTGGAAAAAAATAATTGAAAAAATTAATTGATCTTTTATTTGAGTTTAATATGGGGGGAAAAGTCAGAATTCTGAGATTAAAGTCATAATTCTAGATTTTTTTCTCATGTCAAAATCACAAAAAAAAAATCTGCTTTTTTTTTTTTACCCCAGTAGCCCTAATCCTCTTCCATACAATAACTTTTATTAGTTAATGCTGTGAAGTTTCAGATCATTGCACTTATAAAATTATATTCAGATCCCGGACAAGCCCCCAACCATTGTATACAATGTGTGTAGAACGGTTGCAAAGCATGTTTTTCCATGAATTTGTCTCCAATTTCAGACTACGGGTTGAGGACATACCGGAGGGGCGATGGGGTGGAGCCTTTGTCCTCTTATCAGCAGAGGCTCCATGAGGTATACATGCCACCAGAGTTTCAGAACTCCAGCGTGGAGCCGACACTCGCTGGAGATGTGTTCAGGTGCTGCACTCTTTACATGACCAATACAGACCACCTATTTAAAATCATCAAGAGATCACATCTGAAAAAAATTACAAATTGAGACTGTGAGTAATGCCAATGGTTTTCTGTTAATAAGTTGATTTGTGTCCTTTCAGCTATTCTGTCATTCTTCTGGAAATCGCTACTCGCAGTGACCCAGTCCCTGTAAGTTGTGGTCTCTGGTGTCTAGTTTCATAGAATAAAGTACAAATGAACAGAAAAAAAAACAAATAACTAAAACTAATTTGTTTGCAGCCAGAAGAGTCTAACTTGGAGTGTGCGTGGTGTCCTCCTTTACCAGAGCTGATCTCCAGTAAAGCTGACAAAACCTGCCCCTGTCCTGCAGACTATGCAGAGGTGTGAACACAAACCTCTTTACTTACAGGAATTGCCTGAAATGTTATTGTTAAAATAAAAAGGCCTTATCCCACATTTGTTTACTTTGTTTTAAAAACATGCTTATTACAGGCATACACAGGGTATTGGCTACTTTATTATTTCTTCTTAATAATAAATCCCTAAGACAAAGTATCCATGTCAATTTTGTGGTTTGATTATTTTAACCTCACTCTGACTTTAACTCTGCTTTTATCTGTGTTTGCCTGCAAAGCTGATTCGTCGATGTCGCTCTAATAACCCCGTCCATCGACCTACGTTTGACCAAGTGAAGAAGTTTGTTCACCGCATCAATCCCATCAAAGTCAGCCCAGTAGACATGATGATGAACCTGGTAAATACACAAGCTTATCATGAAATAAAATCATTCTTTGAGTTAAAATGTTACTCTTATCAGTAGGTTATAGCAGAAACGCTTCACAAATTACAAAAAATGTCTACAATTTAGCTTTCTTTCTATTATTTATTTAAGTATGAGATCATAATAATAACTACTTTATAACTGAACCTAACCCTAACTTCCCCAACCATAGGATGAATAGATGGTCTTCGTCGTATCGACGGATGAACAGGTGGAATTGTTTACACAAATCATTACTGGTTTCTACCGAATTATCACATATATTTGTTTGTTTTTTATGCTAAAATTGTTTTATTTTCTTGCTTTATATATTGTAAAAACTGACAAACTAAACTAAGCAGACGTCTAAACATCTTTTATGAAGACTGAGGTAGTCTAATGCTAATCTGTGAGGGCTGTGGCTTTAGTCCATCTTAGTTTCCCCTGATCTGCTGGACTGAGGAGCTCTCCTCTGTCTTCCAGATGGAGAAGTACAGTAAACACCTGGAGGTCATTGTGGCTGAGAGGACTCAGGATCTGATGCTTGAGAAACAGAAAACCGACAGACTTCTGTACAGTAAGAGGCTCAAAAACTCCTTTTGAGTTTTTTGTTACACTTGGATTTATGTTATTATGTGTTTTCTAGGTCATTGGTTTTATTTCCAATTTCTGTCATTCTAGTTGTTTTCTGGTTGTTTTTTGAGCGCTTATGTATTTCTTGTTTACTCTCTGCTGCCCCCTTGTGTCAGGCTCCTTTTCCCTAGATCCCTTCTAGCTCCTTCTGTCCACACCTGCTCCCAATCAGTTGATTACTCCATTCATTGTTCTGTTTAGCATATATACTCCACCTCTGCAGTGTTTGCTGGATTCTCTTCATTATCTCATTCCTTAGTTTTATTCCTCCATAGTGTCTCCTAGTTTTTGGTTCCTGAGTTTCTTGTCAATCATTTCTGGAATATGGCTTCAGTATTTTTAATTCTACATAAAATTTAGCAAGAAGTCATCTCTACTTCTTCAGCTCTGGATTAGGGTCCTCAAATATCCACTAATTCTGACGTCATCATGGCTTCCCAATGACAATACATAATATCACCCTAATCCATTCAAGATCATTCTGAAAATACAACAGGTCCAGTGGGGAAACCCAAACATTCCTCTCCCTTGCACATTTATTGGCATCCCAGGGTGTTCTCTGGTCCAAATGGTTATTTAGTCCTTGCAGACAGTTATGGTTTACCATTCAGAGGTTCTTGGAGAGGCTGGAGTAAAAAACCCTTCCTGCAACTGCTTACAATCTTCATTGTCTTGTAGGCCTGCAGCGTCCCCCAATACTACTCAAGGAAATTAGCTTTTTACATCTATAAAACTCATTTAGGCTGTGGATAAGAACCTTGTCTGCTGTTCCACAGGCCAAACTACTTCTCCTGAATTCTGTAGAGAGGGCATCCCCAAAGCTTGTTCTCGAAGGCCGCTGCCCTGCAGGTTTCAGAGGTTTCCCTGCTCAAGCACAGCTGATTTACGTTGATTGCTGACTGACAGGCTTTTACTGAACTGCGACCATCAGAATCAGCTGTGCTAAAGCAGGAAAGCATCTAAAACCTGCAGGACAGCGGCCCTCGAGGACCGACTTTGGGGATGCCTGCCGTAGAGGTTCCTTCTTGTATTCTAGAGAAAACTTTCACAGCACGGCTGAAAAAGAGGATACCTCTCAGGTTTCCTCATTTTAGCAAAGTGGAGCCATCCCACCAGGTGCTGTCTATCCACTGTCCAGGAGCTGGTCTCTAAGGTCTAGTTGTAATAGCGGGATGTTGTTGTGTCTCCTGAAGGTATGCTTCCTAAACAGGTAGCGGATGATCTACGTCAGGGGAAACCATTACAGGCTCAGAGTTACGTTAGCGCCACTGTCTTCTTCAGGTAAACTTTTCCTCCCTAAAGATGCACAAGCTTCATTTCCGTCAGCATTTTCTAATGCGCATATTTGAAGTATCGCATCAGAACAACTCGATGGAAACTTTAAAATTCGAATAAACTTTCTTAAATTCGCAAAACAATTTTTTTATGTTTGCTTGTGGTGGTTTTTAGCTTTTGCAAAAAAGGGTTAATGTGTAAAACAGGAGATGGAAACATTTTCTGAATCAGCCAACTTTTACTCACATGACTGATCAGCCGTTTCTGCTGTTGGAGTCTTCCTAGATGTTCCTTAGATGCGCGCAGACATGTTTGGAAGCAGAGGTGTCAAAAGTATTAACAAGTAGAAGTATAAATCTTACAGTTTAAATATACTTTAGTAGAAGTTAAAGTATCAACTTAAGCTTTTTACTCAAGTAAAAGTGTAAAAGTACAATTTTTAAAACTACTTAAAGTATAAAAGTAATCAGGAAAAAAAGGACTGATTCTTTACACCTCATATTGGTCACTGCAGTACCCTAACAAAGGCACATTTTTGTACAATTCTGGATAATAACTTCCCTATACTTAATTTTCTTATTTTTTTAGTTTTATAACTATTGGTAACTCTGTCAAATTTAACTTTACATCATCTTAAAAAACTATTTATTTTGGTATGTGGTGAACAACAAGTTGGGGCAGCATCGAGTCCATCCGCAAAGGAATTAACTGTCTGGATTAAACAAATTATTTTAATGGTTTTTAGTTTTTTAAATACCAAAAGTCCATAATGAAAATGAACTTAAATGAAACAAAACTAATGATTCTATTGTAAGAAGTAGCAGTAAAAAGTTATCTAAAATATATTTACTCCAGTAAAGTACAGATAGCTAAAATGTCTACTTAAGTAAGGTAACAAAGTTACTTGACACCTCTGGTTAGAAGTAACATCGCCATTATTAGCTGACATGTTAGCATAAAAACAACTTCCCTGATCTCAACACATTCATTAAAAGGATTATTGATCTGTGGTTCATTCTAGACTGCAGGCTCTACTTCCTGTTTATTACAGCCATGTGTGACGATATCGGGTGGCGATACCCTTTATGATGCTTGGTTTATTCGCTTCAAACAGTTAGAAACACATTTGCATTTCCTTTTCTTCAAAGTTTGGTTAAAATTGGAAATTCATTTGTGTGTGTTTGGTCTCAGTGACATCGTAGGGTTCACCCAGCTGTCCAGCAGCAGCACTCCTTACCAGGTAGTCGACTTCCTCAACAAGCTGTACACCACATTTGATGACATCATCGACAACTACGACGTCTACAAGGTGGAAACCATCGGAGACGCCTGTGAGAATAAACCCAGACACACCCTCAGTTCCCTGCCTGGTCAGACCCAGATCAATATGACCTGTTTGTCTGGTTTAACCTCTGTGCAGACATGGTGGTGTCAGGCGTTCCTCAGGAGAACGGCATCCTGCACGCCTCAGAAATCGCCAGCATGGCCCTGGACCTGGTGGGTGTCTGTCGCAACTTCAGGATCCCCCACAAACCCAACATGCAGCTGCAGATACGAGCAGGAATTCACTCAGGTAGTAGGCAGACAGCTGGAGAACACAAACCCTGTTCATGCATCATTCTTTGAACGTCTCCCTTCATGCCGTCTAGGTCCGGTGGTGGCTGGAGTCGTGGGGACCAAGATGCCTCGATACTGCCTGTTTGGTGATACGGTCAACACAGCTTCCAGGATGGAGTCCACAAGCCTGGGTAGCCATGTTTTACCAAAAAACGCTGATTTAACACTGAAACTCTGTCTTTACCAATCTGCCTCTGGATCCTTTCAGCTCTGAAGATCCAGAGCAGCTCCAGCACCTTCTACCTGCTGGAGGAGATCGGTGGCTACGTGCTGGAGTGCAGAGGAACGATGCAGGTCAAGGTGAGCCTCCCACCTTCACCACTTCTAACACTACTGGGGGAGCTGGGTCCACTAACAGTCTGAAACTGTCCCACAGGGAAAAGGGGACATGGTGACGTACTGGCTGGAGGGGAAGAAGACCCCCGGGGTCTCCAAGGACGTCGGAAATGAGATTAGAGAAACCAAACAACACAACGTGGAAACCGAGGAGAAGGAGCTGTACTCGTCCATGCCAGGGTTTGTCAGCGAAGATCTCCTCATGGATCCAACCTGATGGAAAATGCATACGATCCATGTCACTAACTGCAGCGTCATCAGTTTTAGTTCTTCAGTCGTCATTAAGAAAAATGTCTCAAACATCAAAGCAGTTATGTTAAATTATCTCTTTATTAAAAATCCTTTCTAAACTCATCAATTATTTTAATTCTTTAATTTATTTATTTGAAGATATTCTATTGTCGGTTTAACAAATTATGCATGGGTTTAAATATACAATTATATTTACATATTTGTTTGAATCATATGTAATATATACTGTTTCTGTCTGTGTGTGTTATGCATTTAATAAAAACCTTAAGTTCTAAAAAAAAAAATGAAGTGAATACTGACAGTTATTGTTGTGCGAAATACCAGGAAAAATAACTAAATTCAGTTGTCCGTCAAAGGCTGGTGTCTGTCTGGTCCCCAGTCTATTGCAGGTCTCGTTTAAACATAATAAAACGAAACATTTGGAACCTGCTCTTTAGAAGGTTTCCGTGTCCTAAAAAAAATAAAGGTACTAACACGTTTGCACGGACGGAGCAGACCTTCAAAGAAAGCTCAAAGTGATTTGTGTTTGCAATTCATCAGACAGCTTGCAAACCTTTTTTGCATGTTTGCCTTCATCAATATGCAGATTGTATTTTAATGACCAAACCGTGCAAATTAATGGGAGGAAGATAGGAAAACGTTACCATTTAACACATGCAAAGGGATTTTCTAAATCTGAAAATAAAGCTGCAGTTTGTGTGTATTTTTTTCCACATTTCTGAAAGAGATGTTTAAACTCACATGTGAAAAATATCTAATGCTGCAAAAAGATTCCATGTGCATGTAAACACATTTGGACCATCAGAAATATTAGAATTATAAAAATAAAGAAAAGAAATGTCTAGACCGGCCGCGTAAATTAATAAGGAACCAGAACAAAAATAATGTTGGAACTTCAACATTGTTTTATGTTTATAGGAAGAAACAAAATAGAATATTAACAGCATTAGAGAAACTTCATCACAGTCTGTAAAGGACATAAAAGTGTGCATTTCTTAATCAGGGTCAGAGGTTTTTTGTCTCCTTTTAAGTCCTTTAATGTTCCCCACTCAAAGCAACATTAAATCTTGTTTTTCTGCATACTGGAACAAAGTGCAGCTGTTTAAAGCTTAATCTGCTGTGAATCTGACTGCGGCTCCTTCTCTATCAGATCAGATGGGAGCAGCAGACAAAGAAAACTTTCTCATGTTTTAGGACATTTTATTATTTATATTAAACTATTTTAGCACTTTAAGACAGACTACCTATATGAAGTGTACTATACTGTCACGATTTGTTAGGTTTTTATGAGGACTTAAATGTGGAGGCTGACAGGCAGGGGTGAGTTCTTAAAAGGTTTAATGAAAGATCAGGAAGCAAAAACAGGAATCCCAAAATCCAACTTAAATTTCTTAAACAAAAACAGGAATCCAAAAATCCAATTTAAAAATCAAACACAAACCAGAACCATGGAGACATCAGGGGGGAAACCATCAAGGAGCCAGGGTGAGAAAAAGTAAGACAAGGAACCAGCAAAGAGGGACTGCAGAGGGAGAGTATTTATGGCTGACTGAACAAAGGCAGGACTAACGAGCTGATAGGGAGCAGGTGTGACCAGAGCTGAGGAGGAAGCCAAGGGAAAAGAACACAAGGGGGCAACAGAGGACAGACAGAAAAACCTAAGAAACTTAAATGAATCTAGAAACCACCAATAAAGCTAGAAAACAATGAAAAACCTGGATGAACTTGAAACTGAAAACTTAGAGAAAAACCAACAGAACCAAGATCATTACATATTGTTATGTGCGTTGGGCACATTAATTATTTTTGTTTATTTTTTTTTCCCTTTTAGTGTTGTATAGACCTCAGTTGAGTCACTTAAATTTTAGAGTTGATAATTATTTCTTTTTTCTTCTGTAAATCGTTCGTTACTAGCAGAGGCTTCGACGGCCCTGTACAGGGTTGGCCTTCTGCTGTAACGTTTTCTTTGGATCGGCTCACCAGGTCCAACTTTCTGTTTATACTTTGGGGGGTTTTTTCTCTTAGAGTTTTTTTTTTTTGGATAAGGGGAAACTGGGAAAAAATCTGACTCTCTGTTTTTTTTTTTTTTTTTTTTTTTTGGCCGAAATTCTAGAGATTAAAAATTTAAATAATTCTTTTGAACTTCATGTTTGTCTCGTGTCCTCAAATATGTTGTGGCCTGGGTGGTCGTAACACATATAAATAATATTTTGCATTTTTTTTTAGACAATCATTATGATAATTACTGTAGGAGCCTAAATGCAGTTTATCTGAGTAACAATATTTATTTTTTTATTTTATTTAAAAATATGCAAATTTATAAGTAAGATAAATATTGTTTTTGATTTAATGATTCATTAAAAACATTTTCATATGTTCAGTTTACTGATATTGTGAGTAAAATATGACTTTTATTGTGACATTTAAAAAAAAAACACGAAGGGGAGGGGTTTATATTCATGCCAGGTGAGGAATGCAGTGGGACTTAGAAGGAGATTTGAGGTCAATAGTGTTTTGACTTCACCCTTCCCAGGCTCCGTTGGACTTTAAAGGCCTTAATTTAGTGGATGTATTTTATGTTTTCTGTAATGTTGCGTTGAGTTTTCAAGTAAATCGTTAAAATCAAGAAGTGGACTCGTGGATTTATTTTCAGAGTGTTTTGGATACAAGGAAGTCTGACGAGCATCAAGCTAAAGCTTCAATAAGGACAGTAAGAACCTACAATTACCTTCGGATGCATGTCTCAGACCTTCATATTTCCTTTACAGTTACACTCAAAATAGCAGAACACAATCTGCTCATTGAGGCTGTATGAAAACAGTAAAACAAAAGAGACATAAAAAGAGTGAAAAAGTCTAACAGAGACCTTAGATAAATAAATCTAATGGAACAAAAGGACTAAACAGCAGAATAAACTAAGATACTAAACATCAAAGCATGGCAAAAATAAACTAAATACAGTAAGATCTTTACGAATATGACTAAACAACAAGACAATGCTGAAAACATGAAGAATAAAGAAACGGGTCAGAATAAAGACATAAAGAAACCAAGAACCAAACACCTGTAGAAAGTCACACGTTCAGCACCATGGTCAGCATGGTCACAGTTTAGGTTACAAACTCCAGCCATGTTATCTGAGGATCCAGCTTAATCTTCAAGATGGTCTGGATAAAGAGATGTCTCGTCCTCAGCTCTGTTCACCTCTGGTTTGCTCACATCTCCATGAACGCTCCAGCTTCAAATATCAGTTTAAACTTTAACAGCTTTATGCAAAAAAGTCCTTTTTTTCAGGATAAATCCCTGAAATCAGTCAGAAATTCTCTCCTTTGACAGCAACTGCTCACTCATAGAGGGTTTAATCAGCAGACTCTATAATGTTTGTGTTAAAGTAAAACATGGAATAAAGTTTATCAGGAAAAACTTTGCTCACAAACCATCCTGTTTTATTTTAAACATATAAAACCAAATGTGTCGTTGGTGTTTAATGCTGAATGAGGCTCATTGTCTCTCTGAGGGAAACTTAACTGATCTAGATCAGTTTCTTACATCCTGAAGCAGAAAGTAAACAAAGAGAGGTGAGGATCCACTGCGGCTTATTCCTGATATGTTGCTGGGTCAGAACCCTGTTAACTGGTCTGTAACATGCAGCGCAGATCTGTGTGTTTTTAACAGAGAGGCTTCAGGCTGCTCTGGGCTCATCTGCATGAACAGCTGCAGGAGGCAGCGCGCTTTCTAAGGAACAAACAGAGCAACAGAAACAGAACCTCTGCAGGCAGAAGGTGAACCCAATCAGACACCAAGGAGTGGAAAAGTTAGAGGGAGTTTAAGGAATAAATCTGATTAAAACGTCTTTCTTCTTTCAGCCAATCATCATCATTATTTACATTCTTTAGAATAGAAATCAGAGCTGAGAGCTGAAAGTTTCCTCCTGCAGATTAAAACTGGAACATTTTAATGTTTCCCTGCAGAATCTGCTGCTTTTGAAGGTATTTAGGAGAAGCTGTGATACAGTAAGCACTCCCATGATGCATCATTCTGTAGTTTTCTCTTCTTTTAAGTTTATTAAAGTCTCTGAGGTCTGGACTTTGACTAGGCCGTTTAAAGCCCTTCATTATTTTCTCTATCAGCCTTTGTTTGCAGCTCTGCTCTGATCTAGGATGGATTTTCTATCTTTGACCCAGTTTGGTCAATCATGGATGGACTCACACCCGAAGCTAACTTTGCTCTGCAGAGGAGCTCATAGCAGACTGCCTTCAGAGAAAGTCCCCAATGATCATCCCTCCCCCGCCGTGCTTGATGGTTCTATTCATCATGGTCCTTCTGTGGTAATGTGGCCTTTTTGTCAAGTTAATTGCACGTCTTTTTCTAATATGTCTCCCTCCAACCAAGCAGCTGCCTTTTTTATCAGCGTCTGCACGCCGTGTGGCTGATAGGGAACACCTGCGAAGCTGCTGTGGGCGTGTCCAGGTGTGAGCGGTAATGTGACCTCCAAACAAAATCAGAAAAACACATGCGACGCACAAAAATGAAACTAACAAGAAAGTAAGTAAGTTTAAAATAAAGCAAATCCAAAATTAGAAAAAGACATTCAATTAACTTAAAAGGCCACATTACATTAAACAAAAAGGCCACATTACCACACTTCCCCTCCCCGCATTGTTTCTCTTCCCAGTTCTCTTTTTATTCACTTTAATATTCAACCAGCTGCAGAACCTGAGAATTTTGAAGGAATTTTTTATTTTTTATTTCTTGTTTAATTTCCTGCTCTGACCTCAGGCTTATTCTGCTAAGACATCCACTTCTGGTTATACTGGCAGCTTTCTGGGATTTTTTCCTGTTTCTCTTTGCAGACCGATGAATTTCTGATTATTTGGACCCTCCTAGATTGACATGGAGCAGAGCTGAGGGTCACTGCTGATGTTTTTCCCTCCTGGTTAAACCTGTTAAGGCAGCAGCTCAAATAGATGAAGACCATTAAGGTCTCATCCTCCTGCATCCTTTCTACATGTCATGTTATAAACTGTGTTTGATAAAGAGGAATTAAAGGAGCTTTCAGACGCTGCAGCTTTAGATGGAGGCAAACATTAAGGAAGTGAAGCAGCATTTTATCACCAGGGGCTGGGTGGTGATGCGTCCAGGTCCGAAGCCTCAGATCAGCACAGCTGAAGACTAAAGGCTCATTCCCATAAACCAGACAAAGAGGCTGATGAATATGTGAAAAAAAAAGGCCCCAGGGCCACAAACAGAGGCCGGGGACTGAAGAGGCATGGATTTTAATTACAGCTAACAGAAGGCGTCCGTGTTTGAAGTGTTTCTAATAGAATGGGTGCTCAATGTCTCTCTCTCTCTCCTCATTTAGCCTGCAGCTCGCTCGCCCTCTCTCCATCACCCATTCTGTTGGCAACATTTACACATCTGAGGAGCCGCATCAAAGACGGCGCTGCGTGTGAAGGAGCAGAGACACGACGTGGAAACAAACCTGTAACCAACCCACCGCATGGAGGCTGCTGACAGCATCTCTGCTTCCTGCAGATGCTTGAGGTCCAGATTCCAGCTGAGCTGGAAGATCTGATCCCTACAGGAGGAGAAAACATCTAGAACCAAAGAACCGATCAGAGAAACGTTCCAGGTTCTCCTCTCTGTGCTGATTAATTTAATCAGTTTTATATTAGTTTATTTAACTTTATTTTTTTTATTATTGATCAACTTTATTTGTCCCTTGGGATTACACCTTTGGAAAAATTTTGGTTCCAGTATCTTAGAATATAAAGCTTATATATAGAATAGATAAAAATACAACAGACAATGTAAAAATTGTATATAGTATCAAAAAAGCATTAAAAAAGAAAAAAAAATTTCCTGGAATATGTTTCCCTTATACATAGAAATATCTGCACAGTAGAGCACTGAGGAAAGACACTGTAGTTGACTTGGATTATTGCACTGCAGAAATGTACTGACCTTATAATATACATATATAATATAAATATAATGAAGGTTAAACAGACTTTACACAGAGTTAGATCCATGCATCAGGTTCCTCCACCACTCAGCTTCTGATCCATGGTTATCATCTGCAGACGTCAGTAGGAACTGGTTTCATTTACAAAAAAAGTACTTTTAGGAGTAGTTTTACTGCATTGTGCTTTTTTCTTGAGGTAAAATGTCATAAATGTGAAGAAACTTGTTTTAAAAGAGAAAAACACCAACAGTTTCTGTTTCAGTGATTCTTTAGTTTTGCTCTCAGGCTCGTTGGTTTTGATCTTATATTAAAGAAAAGCAAATACTTTAGGTTTGTCCTGATACAAATTGTTCCATCCCTGATCTTTGAAGACACCGAAACTAACCTGATAAAAGGTCAGCAGTAATTATGCTTTTTACTACTTGTTTTATAGAGTGAGATGATAGAAAGGGGGATGATCGAGTGATATTTCATAAACAGAGAACAATAATTAACAGCATCAGGTTTGAGAAGAGCTGAGTTATGTTTATAAAATCTTCTGTTATTCATTTTCTGGCTGATATCAAACTGATTTCTGAAATCAGTATCAGGACAACCCTATAACATCCTAGACTCATCCTACAACCATTGATTATGAATGTTTTATAACCAAAGATAGATCAAATATACTAAACTTGTTATTGTGTATTTGCTGGATGAAATATGTTCATTTATTCAAGGCTTACAAAGACTTTTATCACCTGAAGAGCATCTTCAGGATTAAAGGACCATATTCCTGCTTTGTTCGTCTTTAGTAGAATTGATCCCTACAGTGGATCCAGAACGCTGCTGCCTGCATCCTCACTAGAACTAAGAAAGTAGAGAACATCAGCCCAGTTCTTAAGTCCACTGGCTCCCCGTATCTCAGAGAATTAGCTTTAAAATCCTTCTGTTACTCGATAAAAATGACTGAATGGCTGAGGCACAAAATACAAAACAGACTGTTTGTCAGTGGAGGAACGGCCGCATCTCTCAGATATACTTAAAACAACTGGATTTTTAAAATAAATCTGTTTATCTTGTGGAACTTTAAATCATTTCTAACAAATCAGATCTGATGTTATGACGATGAGAAGTGCTTAAGTTACCTTTTTGCCAAACACTTTTTTTTTTTACGATTGAGTAAAATGCTACTTCTTTTACTGAGAAGTGATGAATTAGTTATGTTCTTATTGAAGGAAATATCTGATCATTTGTCCTCAGAACTTTTTAACTGTTTTAATCTTCTCATATAAGCTTTAAATCATTCAGTGTCATAAACTGATTTAAAAAATTCTGGAAATTTTCTGAGCAAACTGAGTCTAAATGCTGGTAAATAAGCAGGTTTGTTTTAATTCTGCAAGGACCAACAGGAACCATTTCTGCATCATTTATCCAGGAGAGATTAGAGGAAGATCCTCCTGAGGAGCCCTTTGGTGAGGGATTCTAGATCTGTAGCAATATAGAACCTGCAGAAACATAGAAAAGGATCATTCATTCCCTGGTTTAAAATGAGTGAGGGAGCTCCCCCTGCTGGACAAAGCCTGTAACAACGTCTCCTGTGATCAAACAGAAACAGGTTGGTTTCAGACCATCAGGGTTAAAATAATGATCATCAGTTTCCCTCTAGGCTCAGAGGCTCCATGTTTAGTCGTGTTTCTCTCCCAGATGAAGCCGCTAATGAAACTCCTTCCTGTTTCACAGCTCAGTCAGGATGTAGAACCTGAGCTTTAACAGATGAAGCCCTGCCGCCTCCTCTGAATCACCTGACTGGAGAATTTCTGCTCATTTCTTAATCAGACCTGCAGCTCAGCATCTAACAAGAATTTCATGGTTCTGATTCTGAGCAGCAGGTTCCTGTTTAGCTTACAGACCGTCCAACTGAGGTGAAGCTTTTCTGCTTTTCATACAGAGGATGAGTGTTTGGGTCCAGAACTCAGTGGTTCTGTAGGATCCTCTGGTTTTAAATGCTGATATTTGAACACATGGACCCCACAGCAGCAGGTTTCTGCTCCTCCTGTAGAACTGAAGGAAACCCAAATCCAGCTCAGATCAAACAGATTTACTGAAGCAAACATATTTACATAAAAACTGCTGACAGTAACGGATCAAACTGAGCTCAGTTCAGTGTTTGTAGCAGTTCTGAAATGTTCTCATCGAACTGAACCCAAATTCAGTCCTTTTAAACCTGAATCCCACATGGTTTCCATGGAGATCCTCAGCAGGAGGATCTATTTCCTGTCTGCTCTGTATGAACACTCCGGATCTGGACCTCGTCTTCACAAACAGCAGAACAGCTCCATGCACCGACGTCCTCAGTCCTCTGGCAGGACGGTGGTCCTCCTCTCCAGCAGCCAGGTCGCTGCGATCCTGCTGGCGTAGATCACATAGGACCAGGACAGAACCACCACCGCCAGTAAGACCTGGAGGACGGAGAGGAAACCAGAACCGGCTGATCAGAACCAGCTCTGATGAGGAACTCTGGAGGCCTGCAGCTGCTCTAATCCAGAAAGAAAAATAAATGATTTCCACCTTCAGACCTGCCGGTCTTCAATCAGAGCAGATCTGAGGAAAACTGTCCTATAATGGAAACATTATTGTTGGCTAAAAAAATGAAATAAAGCTTTTAAACTGTTTTAAATAACTAATCCACATCCAATCTGTTTCTTTTTTTTTTCTTTTCAGAGAATTTCCATTAATCAATGTCACTTCTCTGGCTGTATAAACTGACAGGTTCATTTGCTGGAAGGTTTAGTTTCTATTTGTGTTCAGGTGAATTTAGTTAGTTTGCAAAACTGGTGTTTGGTTTGGTTTGATGGTAACTAGTCTCTTTTTGTGCTCATTTTTTCATTAATTTATTGCTTGTTTATTAAAAAAAATATCTAAAATAAATTCCTATTCATTCATTCAACATTTAGTGACCGGATGAAGCTGCTTCCACCTGGTTGCCATGGTGACGTCAGCTCCTCTTCAACCAGGAGAACTTTATTTATTTCAGGATTTCATTTCAACATAATTACTTTATGTTAAATTTAATTATCGTCGGAAGCATTAAAATAACTTTAATTTGCGTTAAAATGGGGCTAAAACATGTTATAAAGAAAGATTTAAACAGGAACAACCAGCTAGCTTCCATGTTAGCATAGCCATGAGGACTAATGCTCTGATATTTCCACTGATTTTTCTAACGTCACTTTAAACCAGGAATCATCATCTGTTTTTTAAAGGCAAATCACATCAAAGTGTTTTTACCACAGAGTAAATCCGGTCCAGGGTTCTTCTGCTCACAGTCTCCATGATGGTTTGTTTATCCTGAAGCTTCTGCTTCTTCTTCCTCTGAGTTCTAACACCGCTGAAGCTCCACAGCGCCACCCAGCGTCAGAGAGGATCAACTGTATGTTACAGTGGGTTTTCTTAAATATTAAATAAAAATTCCTTAATGTGCTGTATATTTATTGTATATATATCTGTTATTTTGAACACACAAATATACAGACAGTCTAGTGGATAACTGTGGTTGCCATAGCAATTTGGAATCTGTCAGTCAATGTTCGTTGCTACGAGCTGATATTCTGAAGATGACTTGAGAAGAATAAATTACAGACATGCAGCATATTTTTATCTATTGTTCATGAAAATTCAACAATATGCTATTTATTAAATGATATCAGGTTAATTCAATTTTTATAAGCGCGTTAAACTGGAATAAACTGAGTTTCTTTTGCGGATAGTACAGAGAGAAAACATGTGTTACTATGGTAACCAAACAGAGAACTGAACAATAGGTGATGCCTCACTTTGAGCCCCGGCGGTGCTTGTTTTGTTGTTGTTGTTGTTTTTTTTAAATACATAACAATTACCATTTAATAAGTGTAAAAAAGTTAGAGTTATTGCAAATTAGATAATATTTTCATATCTTAGCTTCACACACTACCTCACAAGGATATTCCAGACACAATTTGATAAAAAAAAATAAACCGATTTACTGAGAGAACCTAAATTAGTTTAAAAATACATATAATAGGTAATAAATATAGATTTAAATATATATTCAAAAATATACAAATAACAAACTCGCTCAAAGACCGGATGGATAAGCATCATGCTGCAGCAGGATGAGCCTCATAAATAGTGAGCCCTCTTTCTACCGTGACGATCTTTGGCTGAACAGAAAAAAACCCTGACATTGGTTGTTTTCCCATCATCCCCCGCTGCTGTAGCCGCAGTTGGGAACACAGCCGACCGTGGACCCTGATGTTTCGGTACCCAGCGGTCTCCAGGTTCTGAACGGTTCTGGATATCTGAGCTGGAGACGGCGGGACATCCCTGCTGACGGTGGATGCCGCTCCCGGTGCGGAGGTCGACCCGGAGAGGAAGGAGAAAAGGCCCCGATGCCGATTGTTTAGCAGAGGTCTGTGGAGCTAACAGAGTTAGCATGCTAACAAGCTATCAGGAAGACAGGAAATCCAACAAAGGCTTTTAAAGTTTTAGTGTCAGACTCTGATGGGCGTTAGATTTAACTGCTGGGATGAAACATAATGGGTTTAAAACAAGGACTTCTGCTTTACAGCTGTGTCTTTAAATATTTACATCTGTTAGCCTGATGCTAACTGGTTAGCATTAGGTAGTTAAATTGTGCATTTCTAGGTTTAAGTTTAGCTTGTTTAATAGAAAAACTACATATGATCTTATAGATTCTTATCCAAACAGATGATTTAGATGTTATACATGTAGTTCAGTGGAATTTCAGCTTGTTTGTGTTTTTAGATGAGCTGATTTTAGAGGAAGCTGTGGTTTGTTTTGGGTTCTAGGCAGAGCTAATGCGGTATAACAGCAGGATGGGACATATGATGATGTTTATTGTTGGTTTGCTGTCATTCATACTGTAGAACCCAAACCTTTACATTTATCCAGGGCTCCTGTCTGCCTGGTTCCCTGCTCAACATGATGTTTGTTTCCAAAGCTCTGTAGATCAAATCCAGATTGTCATTTAGATCAGCTTCACTAAATGCACATCAGGTGGAGAGTTTTCTTTATTTTGCAATTCTCAGACTCGCATAAACAGACTCTGTTGGCCAGTCAGGCGATGTCTAAAAGCAGCTGGTAGCACTGGATGTTATTTATAAAGATGTATAGGGAGTATAAGGAAAGCTTTATATCTGCAACCAAAGGAGATCAGTGGGGATCTGTTAGGCAGAGCTTTATAATCTCAGTAAAGATGATTTGATGTAAGAACAGAACAAACGTTCAGTTTGGTATATAGACAATTTCCTGATTCACATATTTTATAAAACACCTGAACTGACTGTTATTTCTTTCTTTTTTCTGTCTTCATGTTGGCAGTGGGCTTTATTCTGCCCTGCAAGGCTTTAAACCTGGGTTTGAATGGAGACAAAGCCATTCTAAAGCACATATCAAGGAGCTCATTCTGAGCCTGGATCCATATTTATTTTTGATTCTGTTCATGGTGGAGAATCCTGCTTCACAGCAGCAGGTTGAGCCAAACATCCTCTAAATGTGCAGGGTCATCTTT